>NC_044553.1:15514049-15599796 GCF_007565055.1 Rhinopithecus roxellana | reverse complement strand
AGAAACGTGTAACTCTGTGAGTTGCATTCACACATGGCAATGCAGTTTCTCAGAAAGCTTCTCCTTAGTTATTATGTGAGGATAATTCCTTTTTCACCATAGCCCTCATTGAGCTTTCCAAATATACCTTTGCAGAATCCACGAGAACAGTGTTAACAAACTGTTCCAAGAAGGGAAGGGTGGAACTCTGTGTGATGAAGTCACACATCAGAAAGCAATCTCTCAGAAAGTTTCTCTGTAGTATATGTGAGGACATTTCCTTTTCCACCATGGGCCCATATGGGCTACCAAATATCACTTTGCAGATTCCACGAAAAGAGTGTTAGCAAACTGCTTCTTGAGGCATAGCTTGTAACTCTGTGAGATGAATACACAGATCAGAAAGAAGTTTCTCAGAAATCTTTCACGTTTTGAACGTATGAAATTTCCTTTATCAGCGTAGGCCTCAAGGCGATACAAGGAAGCCCTTCTCAGCTTCCTCAAAGACAGTGTTAATTTACTGCTTCACGAAACATAAGTGTAACTCTGTGAGATGAATTCACACATCACCAAGAAGTTTCTAAGAAAGCTTCTTTCTAGGTTTCTTCTCTGGATATTTCCTTTGTCACCGTCAGGTTCATTGCGCTATGAAATACCAAATAGCAGATTTCCAGAAAACTGTGTTAACAAACTGATCACTGAAAAGAAACGTGTAACTCTGTGAGTTGCATTCACACATGGCAATGCAGTTTCTCAGAAAGCTTCTCTTTAGTTATTATGTGAGGATAATTCCTTTTTCACCCTAGCCCTCAATGAGCTCCCAAATATACCTTTGCAGAATCCACGAGAACAGTGTTAGCAAACTGTTCCAAGAAGGGAAGGGTGGAACTCTGTGTGATGAAGTCACACATCAGAAAGCAATCTCTCAGAAAGTTTCTCTGTAGTTATTATGTGAGGACATTTCCTTTTCCATCATGGGCCCCTATGGGATACCAAATATCACTTTGCAGATTCCACGAAAAGAGTGTTAGGAAACTGCTTCTTGAGGCATAGCTTGTAACTCTGTGAGATGAATTCACAGACCAGAAAGAAGTTTCTCAGAAAGCTTCTTTCACGTTTTGAACGGATGAAATTTCCTTTATCAGCGTAGGCCTCAATGCGATCCAAGGAAGCCCTTCTCAGCTTCCTCAAAGACAGTGTTAATGGACTGCTCCACGAAACATAAGTGTAACTCTGTGAGATGAATTCACACATCACCAAGAAGTTTCTAAGAAAGCTTCTTTCTAGGTTTCTTCTCTGGATATTTCCTTTGTCACCGTCAGGTTCATTGCGCTATGAAATACCAAATTGCAGATTTCCAGAAAACTGTGTTAACAAACTGATCACTGAAGAGAAACGTGTAACTCTGTGAGTTGCATTCACACATGGCAATGCAGTTTCTCAGAAAGCTTCTCTTTAGTTATTATGTGAGGATAATTCCTTTTTCACCCTAGCCCTCAATGAGCTCCAAAATATACCTTTGCAGAATCCACGAGAACAGTGTTAGCAAACTGTTCCAAGAAGGGAAGGGCGGAACTCTGTGTGATGAAGTCACACATCAGAAAGCAATCTCTCAGAAAGTTTCTCTGTAGTTATTATGTGAGGACATTTCCATTTCCACCATGGGCCCCTATGGACTACCAAATATCACTTTGCAGATTCCACGACAAGAGTGTTAGCAAACTGCTTCTTGAGGCATAGCTTGTAACTCTGTGAGATGAATTCACAGATTCGAAAGAAGTTTCTCAGAAAGCTTCTTTCACGTTTTGAACGGATGAAATTTCCTTTATCAGCATAGGCCTCAATGCGATCCAAGGAAGCCCTTCTCAGCTTCCTCAAAGACAGTGTTAATGGACTGCTCCACGAAACATAAAGTGTAACTCCTGTGAGATGAATTCACACTATCACCAAGAAGATTCTAAGAAGCTTCTTTCTAGTTTTCATCTCTGGATATTTCCTTTGTCACCGTCAGGTTCATTGCGCTATGAAATACCAAATTGCAGATTTCCAGAAAACTGTGTTAACAAACTGATCACTGAAGAGAAACGTGTAACTCTGTGAGTTGCATTCACACATGGCAATGCAGTTTCTCAGAAAGCTTCTCTTTAGTTATTATGTGAGGATAATTCCTTTTTCACCCTAGCCCTCAATGAGCTCCCAAATATACCTTTGCAGAATCCACGAGAATAGTGTTAGCAAACTGTTCCAAGAAGGGAAGGGTGGAACTCTGTGTGATGAAGTCACACATCAGAAAGCAATCTCTCTGAAAGTTTCTCTGTAGTTATTATGTGAGGACATTTCCTTTTCCACCATGGGCCCCTATGGGCTACCAAATATCACATTGCAGATTCCACGAAAAGAGTGTTAGCAACCTGCTTCTTGAGGCATAGCTTGTAACTCTGTGAGATGAATTCACAGATCAGAAAGAAGTTTCTCAGAAAGCTTCTTTCACGTTTTGAACGGATGAAATTTCCTTTATCAGCATAGGCCTCAATGCGATCCAAGGAAGCCCTTCTCAGCTTCCTCAAAGAGAGTGTTAATGGACTGCTCCACGAAACATAAGTGTAACCCTGTGAGATGAATTCACACATCACCAAGAAGATTCTAAGAAAGCTTCTTTCTAGTTTTCATCTCTGGATATTTCCTTTGTCACCGTCAGGTTCATTGCGCTATGAAATACCAAATTGCAGATTTCCAGAAAACTGTATTAACAAACTGATCACTGAAGCGAAACGTGTAACTCTGTGAGTTGGATTCACACATGGCAATGCAGTTCCTCAGAAAGCTTCTCTTTAGTTATTATGTGAGGATAATTCCTTTTTCACCCTAGCCCTCAATGAGCTCCAAAATATACCTTTGCAGAATCCACGAGAACAGTGTTAGCAAACTGTTCCAAGAAGGGAAGGGTGGAACTCTGTGTGATGAAGTCACACATCAGAAAGCAATCTCTCAGAAAGTTTCTCTGTAGTTATTATGTGAGGACATTTCCTTTTCCATCATGGGCCCCTATGGGATACCAAATATCACTTTGCAGATTCCACGAAAAGAGTGTTAGGAAACTGCTTCTTGAGGCATAGCTTGTAACTCTGTGAGATGAATTCACAGACCAGAAAGAAGTTTCTCAGAAAGCTTCTTTCACGTTTTGAACGGATGAAATTTCCTTTATCAGCTTAGGCCTCAATGCGATCCAAGGAAGCCCTTCTCAGCTTCCTCAAAGACAGTGTTAATGGACTGCTCCACGAAACATAAAGGTAACCCTGTGAGATGAATTCACGTATCACCAAGAAGATTCCAAGTAAGCTTCTTTCTAGTTTTCACCTCTGGATATTTCCTTTGTCACCGTCAGGTTCATTGCGCTATGAAATACCAAATTGCAGATTTCCAGAAAACTGTGTTAACAAACTGATCACTGAAGAGAAACGTGTAACTCTGTGAGTTGCATTCACACATGGCAATGCAGTTTCTCAGAAAGCTTCTCTTTAGTTATTATGTGAGGTTAATTCCTTTTTCACCCTAGCCCTCAATGAGCTCCCAAATATACCTTTGCAGAATCCACGAGACAGTGTTAGCAAACTGTTCCAAGAAGGGAAGGGTGGAACTCTGTGTGATGAAGTCACACATCAGAAAGCAATCTCTCAGAAAGTTTCTCTGTAGTTATTATGTGAGGACATTTCCTTTTCCATCATGGGCCCCTATGGGATACCAAATATCACTTTGCAGATTCCACGAAAAGAGTGTTAGGAAACTGCTTCTTGAGGCATAGCTTGTAACTCTGTGAGATGAATTCACAGATCAGAAAGAAGTTTCTCAGAAAGCTTCTTTCACGTTTTGAACGAATGAAATTTCCTTTATCAGCATAGGCCTCAATGCGATACAAGGAAGCCCTTCTCAGCTTCCTCAAAGACAGTGTTAATGGACTGCTCCACGAAACATAAAGGTAACCCTGTGAGATGAATTCACGTATCACCAAGAAGATTCCAAGTAAGCTTCTTTCTAGTTTTCACCTCTGGATATTTCCTTTGTCACCGTCAGGTTCATTGCGCTATGAAATACCAAATTGCAGATTTCCAGAAAACTGTGTTAACAAACTGATCACTGAAGAGAAACGTGTAACTCTGTGAGTTGCATTCACACATGGCAATGTAGTTTCTCAGAAAGCTTCTCTTTAGTTATTATGTGAGGATAATTCCTTTTTCACCCTAGCCCTCAATGAGCTCCCAAATATACCTTTGCAGAATCCACGAGAACAGTGTTAGCAAACTGTTCCAAGAAGGGAAGGGTGGAACTCTGTGTACTGAAGTCACACATCAGAAAGCAACCTCTCAGAAAGTTTCTCTGTAGTTATTATGTGAGGACATTTCCTTTTCCACCATGGGCCCCTATGGGCTACCAAATATCACATTGCAGATTCCACGAAAAGAGTGTTAGCAAACTGCTTCTTGAGGCATAGCTTGTAACTCTGTGAGATGAATTCACAGATCAGAAAGAAGTTTCTCAGAAAGCTTCTTTCACGTTTTGAACGAATGAAATTTCCTTTATCAGCATAGGCCTCAATGCGATACAAGGAAGCCCTTCTCAGCTTCCTCAAAGACAGTGTTAATGGACTGCTCCACGAAACATAAGTGTAACTCTGTGAGATGAATTCACACATCACCAGGAAGTTTCTAGGAAAGCTTCTTTCTAGTTTTCATCTCTGGATATTTCCTTTGTCACCGTCAGGTTCATTGCGCTATGAAATACCAAATTGCAGATTTCCAGAAAACTGTGTTAACAAACTGATCACTGAAGAGAAACGTTTAACTCTGTGAGTGGCATTCACACATGGCAATGCAGTTTCTCAGAAAGCTTCTCTTTAGTTATTATGTGAGGATAATTCCTTTGTCACCCTAGCCCTCAATGAGCTCCCAAATATACCGTTGCAGAATCCACGAGAACAGTGTTAGCAAACCGTTCCAAGAAGGGTGTGGTGGAACTCTGTGTGATGAAGTCACACATCAGAAAGTAATCTCTCAGAAAGTTTCTTTGTAGTTATTATGTGAGGACATTTCCTTTTTCACCATGGGCCCCTAAGGGCTACCAAATATCACTTTGCAGATTCCACGAAAAGAGTGTTAGCAAACTGCTTCTTGAGGCATAGCTTGTAACTCTGTTAGATGAATTCACAGATCAGAAAGAAGTTTCTCAGAAAGCTTCTTTCACGTTTTGAACGGATGAAATTTCCTTTATCAGCTTAGGCCTCAATGCGATCCAAGGAAGCCTTCTCAGCTTCCTCAAATTCAGTGTTAATGGACTGCTCCACGAATCATAAGTGTAACTCTGTGAGATGAATTCACACATCACCAAGAAGATTCTAAGAAAGCTTCTTTCTAGTTTTCATCTCTGGTATATTTCCTTTGTCACCGTCAGGTTCATTGCGCTATGAAATACCAAATTGCAGATTTCCAGAAAACTGTGCTAACAAACTGATCACTGAAGAGAAACGTGTAACTCTGTGAGTTGCATTCACACATGGCAATGCAGTTTCTCAGAAAGCTTCTCTTTAGTTATTATGTGAGGATAATTCCTTTTTCACCCTAGCCCTCAATGAGCTCCCAAATATACCTTTGCAGAATCCACGAGAACAGTGTTAGCAAACTGTTCCAAGAAGGGAAGGGCTGGAACTCTGTGTGATGAAGTCACACATCAGAAAGCAATCTCTCAGAAAGTTTCTCTGTAGTTATTATGTGAGGACATTTCCTTTTCCACCATGGGCCCCTATGGGCTACCAAATATCACTTTGCAGATTCCACGAAAAGAGTGTTAGCAAACTGCTTCTTGAGGCATAGCTTGTAACTCTGTGAGATGAATTCACAGATCAGAAAGAAGTTTCTCAGAAAGCTTCTTTCACGTTTTGAACGGATGAAATTTCCTTTATCAGCATAGGCCTCAATGCGATCCAAGGAAGCCCTTCTCAGCTTCCTCAAAGACAGTGTTAATGGACTGCTCCACGAAACATAAGTGTAACTCTGTGAGATGAATTCTCACATCACCAAGAAGATTCTAAGAAAGCTTCTTTCTAGTTTTCATCTCTGGTTATTTCCTTTGTCACCGTCAGGTTCATTGCGCTATGAAATACCAAATTGCAGATTTCCAGAAAACTGTGTTAACAAACTGATCACTGAAGAGAAACGTTTAACTCTGTGAGTGGCATTCACACATGGCAATGCAGTTTCTCAGAAAGCTTCTCTTTAGTTATTATGTGAGGATAATTCCTTTTTCACCCTAGCCCTCAATGAGCTCCCAAATATACCTTTGCAGAATCCACGAGAACAGTGTTAGCAAACTGTTCCAAGAAGGGAAGGGCGGAACTCTGTGTACTGAAGTCACACATCAGAATGCAATCTCTCAGAAAGTTTCTCTGTAGTTATTATGTGAGGACATTTCCTTTTCCACCATGGGCCCCTATGGGCTACCAAATATCACTTTGCAGATTCCACGAAAAGAGTGTTAGCAAACTGCTTCTTGAGGCATAGCTTGTAACTCTGTGAGATGAATTCACATATCAGAAAGAAGTTTCTCAGAAAGCTTCTTTCACGTTTTGAACGGATGAAATTTCCTTTATCAGCATAGGCCTCAATGCGATCCAAGGAAGCCCTTCTCAGCTTCCTCAAAGACAGTGTTAATGGACTGCTCCACGAAACATAAGTGTAACTCTGTGAGATGAATTCACACATCACCAGGAAGTTTCTAAGAAAGCTTCTTTCTAGTTTTCATCTCTGGATATTTCCTTTGTCACCGTCAGGTTCATTGCGCTATGAAATACCAAATTGCAGATTTCCAGAAAACTGTGTTAACAAACTGATCACTGAAGAGAAACGTTTAACTCTGTGAGTGGCATTCACACATGGCAATGCAGTTTCTCAGAAAGCTTCTCTTTAGTTATTATGTGAGGATAATTCCTTTGTCACCCTAGCCCTCAATGAGCTCCCAAATATACCGTTGCAGAATCCACGAGAACAGTGTTAGCAAACCGTTCCAAGAAGGGTGTGGTGGAACTCTGTGTGATGAAGTCACACATCAGAAAGTAATCTCTCAGAAAGTTTCTTTGTAGTTATTATGTGAGGACATTTCCTTTTTCACCATGGGCCCCTAAGGGCTACCAAATATCACTTTGCAGATTCCACGAAAAGAGTGTTAGCAAACTGCTTCTTGAGGCATAGCTTGTAACTCTGTGAGATGAATTCACATATCAGAAAGAAGTTTCTCAGAAAGCTTCTTTCACGTTTTGAACGGATGAAATTTCCTTTATCAGCTTAGGCCTCAATGCGATCCAAGGAAGCCTTCTCAGCTTCCTCAAATTCAGTGTTAATGGACTGCTCCACGAATCATAAGTGTAACTCTGTGAGATGAATTCACACATCACCAAGAAGATTCTAAGAAAGCTTCTTTCTAGTTTTCATCTCTGGTTATTTCCTTTGTCACCGTCAGGTTCATTGCGCTATGAAATACCAAATTGCAGATTTCCAGAAAACTGTGCTAACAAACTGATCACTGAAGAGAAACGTGTAACTCTGTGAGTTGCATTCACACATGGCAATGCAGTTTCTCAGAAAGCTTCTCTTTAGTTATTATGTGAGGATAATTCCTTTTTCACCCTAGCCCTCAATGAGCTCCCAAATATACCTTTGCAGAATCCACGAGAACAGTGTTAGCAAACTGTTCCAAGAAGGGAAGGGCGGAACTCTGTGTACTGAAGTCACACATCAGAATGCAATCTCTCAGAAAGTTTCTCTGTAGTTATTATGTGAGGACATTTCCTTTTCCACCATGGGCCCCTATGGGCTACCAAATATCACTTTGCAGATTCCACGAAAAGAGTGTTAGCAAACTGCTTCTTGAGGCATAGCTTGTAACTCTGTGAGATGAATTCACAGATCAGAAAGAAGTTTCTCAGAAAGCTTCTTTCACCTTTTGAACGGATGAAATTTCCTTTATCAGCATAGGCCTCAATGCGATCCAAGGAAGCCCTTCTCAGCTTCCTCAAAGACAGTGTTAATGGACTGCTCCACGAAACATAAGTGTAACTCTGTGAGATGAATTCTCACATCACCAAGAAGATTCTAAGAAAGCTTCTTTCTAGTTTTCATCTCTGGATATTTCCATTGTCACCGTCAGGTTCATTGCGCTATGAAATACCAAATTGCAGATTTCCAGAAAACTGTGTTAACAAACTGATCACTGAAGAGAAACGTGTAACTCTGTGAGTTGCATTCACACATGGCAATGCATATTCTCAGAAAGCTTCTCTTTAGTTATTATGTGAGGATAATTCCTTTGTCACCCTAGCCCTCAATGAGCTCCCAAATATACCTTTGCAGAATCCACGAGAACAGTGTTAGCAAACTGTTCCAAGAAGGGAAGGGTGGAACTCTGTGTGATGAAGTCACACATCAGAAAGCAATCTCTCAGAAAGTTTCTCTGTAGTTATTATGTGAGGACATTTCCTTTTCCACCATGGGCCCCTATGGGCTACCAAATATCACATTGCATATTCCACGAAAAGAGTGTTAGCAAACTGCTTCTTGAGGCATAGCTTGTAACTCTGTGAGATGAATTCACAGATCAGAAAGAAGTTTCTCAGAAAGCTTCTTTCACGTTTTGAACGGATGAAATTTCCTTTATCAGCATAGGCCTCAATGCGATCCAAGGAAGCCCTTCTCAGCTTCCTCAAAGACAGTGTTAATGGACTGCTCCACGAAACATAAGTGTAACTCTGTGAGATGAATTCACACATCACCAAGAAGATTCTAAGAAAGCTTCTTTCTAGTTTTCATCTCTGGATATTTCTTTTGTCACCGTCAGGTTCATTGCGCCATGAAATACCAAATTGCAGATTTCCAGAAAACTGTGTTAACAAACTGATCACTGAAGAGAAACGTGTAACTCTGTGAGTTGCATTCACACATGGCAATGCAGTTTCTCAGAAAGCTTCTCTTTAGTTATTATGTGAGGATAATTCCTTTTTCACCATAGCCCTCAATGAGCTCCCAAATATACCGTTGCAGAATCCACGAGAACAGTGTTAGCAAGCCGTTCCAAGAAGGGTGTGGTGGAACTCTGTGTGATGAAGTCACACATCAGAAAGTAATGTCTCAGAAAGTTTCTCTGTAGTTATTATGTGAGGACATTTCCTTTTTCACCATGGGCCCCTATGGGCTACCAAATATCACTTTGCAGATTCCACGAAAATAGTGTTAGCAAACTGCTTCTTGAGGCATAGCTTGTAACTCTGTGAGATGAATTCACAGATCAGAAAGAAGTTTCTCAGAAAGCTTCTTTCACGTTTTGAACGGATGAAATTTCCTTTATCAGCATAGGCCTCAATGCGATCCAAGGAAGCCCTTCTCAGCTTCCTCAAAGACAGTGTTAATGGACTGTTCAACGAAACATAAGTGTAACTCTGTGAGATGAATTCACACATCACCAAGAAGATTCTAAGAAAGCTTCTTTCTAGTTTTCATCTCTGGATATTTCCTTTGTCACCGTCAGGTTCACTGCGCTATGAAATACCAAATTGCAGATTTCCAGAAAACTGTGTTAACAAACTGATCACTGAAGAGAAACGTGTAACTCTGTGAGTTGCATTCACACATGGCAATGCAGTTTCTCAGAAAGCTTCTCTTTAGTTATTATGTGAGGATAATTCCATTTTCACCCTAGCCCTCAATGAGCTCCCAAATATACCTTTGCAGAATAAACGAGAACAGTGTTAGCAAACTGTTCCAAGAAGGGAAGGGTGGAACTCTGTGTGATGAAGTCACACATCAGAATGCAATCTCTCAGAAAGTTTCTCTGTAGTTATTATGTGAGGACATTTCCTTTTCCACCATGGGCCCCTATGGGCTACCAAATATCACTTTGCAGATTCCACGAAAAGAGTGTTAGCAAACTGCTTCTTGAGGCATAGCTTGTAACTCTGTGAGATGAATTCACATATCAGAAAGAAGTTTCTCAGAAAGCTTCTTTCACGTTTTGAACGGATGAAATTTCCTTTATCAGCATAGGCCTCAAGGCGATCCAAGGAAGCCCTTCTCAGCTTCCTCAAAGACAGTGTTAATGGACTGCTCCACGAAACATAAGTGTAACTCTGTGAGATGAATTCACACATCACCAAGAAGATTCTAAGAAAGCTTCTTTCTAGTTTTCATCTCTGGATATTTCCTTTGTCACCGTCAGGTTCATTGCGCTGTGAAATACCAAATTGCAGATTTCCAGAAAACTGTGTTAACAAACTGATCACTGAAGAGAAACGTTTAACTTGTGAGATGCATTCACACATGGCAATGCAGTTTCTCAGAAAGCTTCTCTTTAGTTATTATGTGAGGATAATTCCTTTTTCACCCTAGCCCTCAATGAGCTCCCAAATATACCTTTGCAGGATCCACGAGAACAGTATTAGCAAACTGTTCCAAGAAGGGAAGGGTGGAACTCTGTGTGATGAAGTCGCACATCAGAAAGCAATCTCTCAGAAAGTTTCTCTGTAGTTATTATGTGAGGACATTTTCTTTTCCACCATGGGCCCCTATGGGCTACCAAATATCACTTTGCAGATTCCACGAAAAGAGTGTTAGCAAACTGCTTCTTGAGGCAGAGATTGTAACTCTGTGAGATGAATTCACAGATCAGAAAGAAGTTTCTCAGAAAGCTTCTTTTATGTTTTGAATGGATGAAATTTCCTTTATCAGCATAGGCCTCAAGGCGATCCAAGGAAGCCCTTCTCAGCTTCCTCAAAGACCGTGTTAATGGACTGCTCCACGAAACATAAGTGTAACTCTGTGAGATGAATTCACACATCACCAAGAAGATTCTTTTTTTTTTTTTTTTTTTATTATACTTTAAGTTCTAGGGTACATGTGCATAACGTGCAGGTTTGTTACGTATGTATACTTATGCCATGTTGGTGTGCTGCACCCATCAACTCGTCAGCACCCATCAATTCATCATTTATATCTTGTATAACTCCCCAATGCAAGCCCTCCCTCCTCCCCCATCCCCCCTCCCCATGATAGGCCCCTGTGCGTGATGTTCCCCTTCCCGAGTCCAAGTGATCTCATTGTTCAGTTCCCACCTATGAGTGAGAACATGCGGTGTTTGGTTTTCTCTTCTTGTGATAGTTTGCTAAGAATGATGGTTTCCAGCTGCATCCATGTCCCTACAAAGGACGCAAACTCATCCTTTTTTATGGCTGCATAGTATTCCATGGTGTATATGTGCCACATTTTCTTAATCCAGTCTGTCACAGATGGACATTTGGGTTGATTCCAAGTCTTTGCTATTGTGAATAGTGCCGCAAAAAACATACGTGTGCATGTGTCTTTGTAGTAGAATAATTTATAATCCTTTGGGTATATACCCAGTAGTGGGATGGCTGGGTCATATGGTACATCTAGTTCTAGATCCTTGAGGAATTGCCATACTGTTTTCCATAATGGTTGAACTAGTTTACAATCCCACCAACAGTGTAAAAGTGTTCCTATTTCTCCACATCCTCTCCAACACCTGTTGTTTCCTGACTTCTTAATGATTGCCATTCTAACTGGTGTGAGATGGTATCTCATTGTGGTTTTGATTTGCATTTCTCTGATGGCGAGTGATGATGAGCATTTTTTCATGTGTCTGTTGGCTGTATGAATATCTTCTTTTGAGAAATGTCTGTTCATATCCTTTCCCCACTTTTTGATGGGGTTGTTTGTTTTTTTCTCGTATATTTGTTTGAGTTCTTTGTAGATTCTGGATATTAGCCCTTTGTCAGATGAGTAGGTTGCAAAAATTTTCTCCCATTCTGTAGGTTGCCTGTTCACTCTGATGGTAGTTTCTTTTGCTGTGCAAAAGCTCTTTAGTTTAATTAGATCCCATTTGTCAATTTTTGCTTTTGCTGCCGTTGCTTTTGGTGTTTTAGACATGAAGTCCTTACCCATGCCTATGTCCTGAATGGTACTACCTAGATTTTCTTCTAGGGTTTTTATGGTATTAGGTCTAACATTTAAGTCTCTAATCCATCTTGAATTAATCTTCGTATAAGGGGTAAGGAAAGGATCCAGTTTCAGCTTTCTACTTATGGCTAGCCAATTTTCCCAGCACCATTTATTAAATAGGGAATCCTTTCCCCATTTCTTGTTTCTCTCAGGTTTGTCAAAGATCAGATGGCTGTAGATGTGTGGTATTATTTCTGAGGACTCTGTTCTGTTCCATTGATCTATATCTCTGTTTTGGTACCAGTACCATGCTGTTTTGGTTACTGTAGCCTTGTAGTATAGTTTGAAGTCAGGTAGCGTGACGCCTCCAGCTTTGTCCTTTTGACTTAGGATTGTCTTGGCAATGCGGGCTCTTTTTTGGTTCCATATGAACTTTAAAGCAGTTTTTTCCAATTCTGTGAAAAAACTCATTGGTAGCTTGATGGGGATGGCATTGAATCTATAAATAACCTTGGGGAGTATGGTCATTTTCACGATATTGATTCTTCCTATCCATGAGCATGGTATGTTCTTCCATTTGTTTGTGTCCTCTTTTATTTCACTGAGCAGTGGTTTGTAGTTCTCCTTGAAGAGGTCCTTTACATCCCTTGTAAGCCTGATTCCTAGGTATTTTATTCTCTTTGAAGCAATTGTGAATGGAAGTTCATTCCTGATTTGGCTCTCTGCTTGTCTGTTACTGGTGTATAAGAATGCTTGTGATTTTTGCACATTAATTTTGTATCCTGAGACTTTGCTGAAGTTGCTTATCAGCTTAAGGAGATTTTGGGCTGAGACGATGGGGTTTTCTAAATATACAATCATGTCATCTGCAAACAGGGACAATTTGACTTCTTCTTTTCCTAACTGGATACCCTTGATTTCTTTCTCTTGCCTAATTGCCCTAGCCAGAACTTCCAACACTATGTTGAATAGGAGTGGTGAGAGAGGGCATCCCTGTCTTGTGCCAGTTTTCAAAGGGAATTTTTCCAGTTTTTGCCCATTCAGTATGATATTAGCTGTGGGTTTGTCATAAATAGCTCTTATTATTTTGAGGTACGTTCCATCAATACCGAATTTATTGAGCGTTTTTAGCATGAAGGGCTGTTGAATTTTGTCAAAAGCCTTTTCTGCATCTATTGAGACAATCATGTGGTTCTTGTCTTTGGTTCTGTTTATATGCTGGATTACGTTTATTGATTTGCGAATGTTGAACCAGCCTTGCATCCCAGGGATGAAGCCCACTTGATCATGGTGGATAAGCTTTTTGATGTGCTGCTGAATCCGGTTTGCCAGTATTTTATTGAGAATTTTTGCATCAATGTTCATCAGGGATATTGGTCTAAAATTCTCTTTTTTTGATGTGTCTCTGCCAGGCTTTGGTATCAGGATGATGTTGGCCTCATAAAATGAGTTAGGGAGGATTCCCTCTTTTTCTATTGATTGGAATAGTTTCAGAAGGAATGGTACCAGCTCCTCCTTGTACCTCTGGTAGAATTCAGCTGTGAATCCATCTGGTCCTGGACTTTTTTTGGTGGGTAGGCTGTTAATTGTTGCCTCAATTTCAGAGCCTACTATTGGTCTATTCAGGGATTCAACTTCTTCCTGGTTTAGCCTTGGGAGAGTGTAAGTGTCCAGGAATTTATCCATTTCTTCTAGATTTTCTAGTTGATTTGCGTAGAGGCGTTTATAGTATTCTCTGATGGTAGTTTGTATTTCTGTGGGGTCAGTGGTGATATCCCCTTTATCATTTTTTATTGCATCTATTTGATTCCTCTCTCTTTTCTTCTTTATTAGCCTTGCTAGCGGTCTGTCAATTTTGTTGATCTTTTCAAAAAACCAACTCCTGGATTCATTGATTTTTTGGAGGGTTTTTTGTGTCTCTATCTCCTTCAGTTCGGCTCTGATCTTAGTTATTTCTTGCCTTCTGCTAGCTTTTGAATGTGTTTGCTCTTGCCTCTCTAGTTCTTTTAATTGTGATGTTAGAGTGTCAATTTTAGATCTTTCCTGCTTTCTCTTGTGGGCATTTAGTGCTATAAATTTCCCTCTACACACTGCTTTAAATGTGTCCCAGAGATTCTGGTATGTTGTATCTTTGTTCTCATTGGTTTCAAAGAACATCTTTATTTCTGCTTTCATTTCGTTATGTACCCAGTAGTCATTCAGGAGCAGGTTGTTCAGTTTCCATGTAGTTGAGCGGTTTTGATTGAGTTTCTTAGTCCTGAGTTCTAGTTTGATTGCACTGTGGTCTGAGAGACAGTTTGTTATAATTTCTGTTCTTTTACATTTGCTGAGGAGTGCTTTACTTCCAATTATGTGGTCAATTTTGGAATAAGTGCGATGTGGTGCTGAGAAGAATGTATATTCTGTTGATTTGGGGTGGAGAGTTCTATAGATGTCTATTAGGTCCGCTTGGTGCAGAGATGAGTTCAATTCCTGGATATCCTTGTGAACTTTCTGTCTCGTTGATCTGTCTAATGTTGACAGCGGAGTGTTGAAGTCTCCCATTATTATTGTATGGGAGTCTAAGTCTCTTTGTAAGTCTCTAAGGACTTGCTTTATGAATCTGGGTGCTCCTGTATTGGGTGCATATATATTTAGGAGAGTTAGCTCTTCCTGTTGAATTGATCCCTTTACCATTATGTAATGGCCTTCTTTGTCTCTTTTGATCTTTGATGGTTTAAAGTCTGTTTTATCAGAGACAAGGATTGCAACCCCTGCTTTTTTTTGTTCTCCATTTGCTTGGTAGATCTTCCTCCATCCCTTTATTTTGAGCCTATGTATGTCTCTGCATGTGAGATGGGTCTCCTGAATACAGCAGACTGATGGGTCTTGACTCTTTATCCAGTTTGCCAGTCTGTGTCTTTTAATTGGAGCATTTAGTCCATTTACATTTAAGGTTAATATTGTTATGTGTGAACTTGATCCTGCCATTATGATATTAACTGGTTATTTTGCTCGTTAGTCGATGCAGTTTCTTCCTAGCCTCGATGGTCTTTACATTTTGGCATGTTTTTGTGATGGCTGGTACCGGTTGTTCGTTTCCATGTTTAGGGCTTCCTTCAGGGTCTCTTGTAAGGCAGGCCTGGTGGTGACAAAATCTCTAAGCATTTGCTTATCTGTAAAGGATTTTATTTCTCCTTCACTTATGAAACTTAGTTTGGCTGGATATGAAATTCTAGGTTTAAAATTCTTTTCTTTAAGAACGTTGAATATTGGCCCCCACTCTCTTCTGGCTTGTAGAGTTTCTGCCGAGAGATCTGCTGTTATTCTGATGGGCTTCCCTTTGTGGGTTACCCGACTTTTCTCTCTGGCTGCCCTTAAGATTTTTTCCTTCATTTCAACTTTGGTGAATCTGGCAATGATGTGTCTTGGAGTTGCTCTTCTGGAGGAGTATCTTTGTGGCGTTCTCTGTATTTCCTGAATTTGAATATTGTCCTGCCCTACTAGGTTGGAGAAGTTCTCCTGGATGATATCCTGAAGAGTGTTTTCCAACTTGGTTCCATTTTCCCCCTCACTTTCAGGCACCCCAATCAGACGTAGATTTGGTCTTTTTACGTAATCCCATACTTCTTGCAGGCTTTGCTCATTTCTTTTTCTTCTTTTTTCTTTTGGTTTCTCTTCTCGCTTCATTTCATTCATTTGATCTTCAATCGCTGATACTCTTTCTTCCAGTTGATCGAGTCGGTTACTGAAGCTTGTGCATTTGTCACGTATTTCTCGTGTCATGGTTTTCATCTCTGTCATTTCGTTTATGATCTTCTCTGCATTAATTAGTCTAGCTGTCAATTCTTCCACTCTTTTTTCAAGATTTTTAGTTTCTTTGCGCTGGGTACGTAATTCCTCCTTTAGCTCTGATAAGTTTGATGGACTGAAGCCTTCTTCTCTCCTCTCGTCCAAGTCATTCTCTGACCAGCTTTGATCCGTTGCTGGCGATGGGCTGCGCTCCTTTGCAGGGGGAGATGCGCTCTTATTTTTTGAATTTCCAGCTTTTCTGCCCTGCTTCTTCCCCATCTTTGTGGTTTTATCTGTCTCTGGTCTTTGATGGTGGTGACGTACTGATGGGGTTTTGGTATAGGTGTCCTTCCTGTTTGATAGTTTTCCTTCTGACAGTCAGAAGGACTGTCTGTTGGTCTGTTGGAGATTGCTTGAGGTCCACTCCAGACCCTGTTTGCCTGGGTAACAGCAGCAGAGGTTGCCGAAGATAGAATATTGCTGAACAGCGAGTGTACCTGTCTGATTCTTCCTTTGGAAGTTTCCTCTCAGGGGTGTACTCCACCCTGTGAGGTGTGGGGTGTCAGACTGCCCCTAGTGGGGGATTTCTCCCAGCTAGGCTACTCAGGGGTCAGAGACACACCTGAGCAGGCAGTCTGTCCGTTCTCAGATCTCAACCTCCGCGTTGGGAGATCCACGGCTCTCCCCAAAGCTGTCAGACAGAGTCGTTCGCGTCTGCACCGGCTCCCGCTACTTCCCCTGTTGGTCTTCAGCTGTGTGCTGTCCCTAGAGGTGGAGACTCAGTTGAAAATGCAGAAATCACCGGTCTTCTGTGTGGCTTGCGCTGGGAGTTGGAGACTGGAGCTGTTCCTATTCGGCCATCTTGCTCCGCCCCTCCCCAAGAATTTTCTAAGAAAGCTTCTTTCCAGTTTTCATCTCTGGATATGTCCTTTGTCACCGTCAGGTTCATTGCGCTATGAAATACCAAATTGCAGATTTCCAGAAAACTGTGTTAACAAACTGATCACTGAAGAGAAACGTGTAACTCTGTGAGTTGCATTCACACATGGCAATGCAGTTTCTCAGAAAGCTTCTCTTTAGTTATTATGTGAGGATAATGCCTTTTTCACCCTAGCCCTCAATGAGCTCCCAAATATACCTTTGCAGAATCCACGAGAACAGTGTTAGCAAACTGTTAGAAGAAGGGAAGGGTGGAACTCTGTGTGATGAAGTCACACATCAGAAAGCAATCTCTCAGAAAGTTTCTCTGTAGCTATTATGTGAGGACATTTCCTTTTCCACCATGGGCCCCTATGGGCTACCAAATATCACTTTGCAGATTCCACGAAAAGAGTGTTAGCAAACTGCTTCTTGAGGCATAGCTTGTAACTCTGTGAGATGAATTCACAGATCAGAAAGAAGTTTCTCAGAAAGCTTCTTTCACGTTTTGAACGGATGAAATTTCCTTTATCAGCATAGGCCTCAAGGCGATCCAAGGAAGCCCTTCTCAGCTTCCTCAAAGACAGTGTTAATGGACTGCTCCACGAAACATAAGTGTAACTCTGTGAGATGAATTCACACATCACCAAGAAGATTCTAAGAAAGCTTCTTTCCAGTTTTCATCTCTGGATATGTCCTTTGTCACCGTCAGGTTCATTGCGCTATGAAATACCAAATTGCAGATTTCCAGAAAACTGTGTTAACAAACTGATCACTGAAGAGAAACGTGTAACTCTGTGAGTTGCATTCACACATGGCAATGCAGTTTCTCAGAAAGCTTCTCTTTAGTTATTATGTGAGGATAATTCCTTTTTCACCCTAGCCCTCAATGAGCTCCGAAATATACCTTTGCAGAATCCACGAGAACAGTGTTAGCAAACTGTTCCAAGAAGGGAAGGGTGGAACTCTGTGTGATGAAGTCACACATCAGAAAGCAATCTCTCAGAAAGTTTCTCTGTAGTTATTATGTGAGGACATTTCCTTTTCCACCATGGGCCCCTATGGGCTACCAAATATCACTTTGCAGATTCCACGAAAAGAGTGTTAGCAAACTGCTTCTTGAGGCATAGCTTGTAACTCTGTGAGATGAATTCACAGATCAGAAAGAAGTTTCTCAGAAAGCTTCTTTCACGTGTTGAACGGATGAAATTTCCTTTATCAGCATAGGCCTCAATGCGATCCAAGGAAGCCCTTCTCAGCTTCCTCAAAGACAGTGTTAATGGACTGCTCCACGAAACTTAAGTGTAACTCTGTGAGATGAATTCACACATCACCAAGAAGTTTCTAAGAAAGCTTCTTTCTAGTTTTCATCTCTGGATATTTCCTTTGTCACCGTCAGGTTCATTGCGCCATGAAATACCAAATTGCAGATTTCCAGAAAACTGTGTTAACAAACTGATCACTGAAGAGAAACGTGTAACTCTGTGAGTTGCATTCACACATGGCAATGCAGTTTCTCAGAAAGCTTCTCTTTAGTTATTATGTTAGGGTAATTCGTTTTTCACCCTAGCCCTCAATGAGCTCCCAAATATACCTTTGCAGAATCCACGAGAACAGTGTTAGCAAACTGTTCCAAGAAGGGAAGGGTGGAACTCAGTGTGATGAAGTCACACATCAGAAAGCAATCTCTCAGAATCTTTCTCTGTAGTTATTATGTGAGGACATTTCCTTATCCATCATGGGCCCCTAAGGGCTACCAAATATCACTTTGCAGATTCCACGAAAAGAGTGTTAGCAAACTGCTTCTTGCGGCATAGCTTGTAACTCTGTGAGATGAATTCACAGATCAGAAAGAAGTTTCCCAGAAAGCTTCTTTCACGTTTTGAACGGATGAAATTTCCTTTATCAGCATAGGCCTCAAGGCGATCCAAGGAAGCCCTTCTCAGCTTCCTCAAAGACAGTGTTAATGGACTGCTCCACGAAACTGAAGTGTAACTCTGTGAGATGAATTCACACGTCACCAAGAAGTCTCTAAGAAAGCTTCTTTCTAGTTTTCATCTCTGTATATTTCCTTTGTCACCGTCAGGTTCATTGGGCTATGAAATACCAAATTGCAGATTTCCAGAAAACTGTGTTAACAAACTGATCACTGAAGAGAAACGTGTAAGTCTGTGAGTTGCATTCACACATGGCAATGCAGTTTCTCAGAAAGCTTCTCTTTAGTTATTATGTGAGGATAATTCCTTTTTCACCCTAGCCCTCAATGAGCTCCCAAATATACATTTGCAGAATCCACGAGAACAGTGTTAGCAAACTGTTCCAAGAAGGGAAGGGTGGAACTCTGTGTGATGAAGTCACACATCAGAAAGCACTCTCTCAGAAAGTTTCTCTGTAGTTATTTTGTGAGGACATTTCCTTTTCCATCATGGGGCCCTATGGGCTACCAAATATCACTTTGCAGATTCCACGAAAAGAGTGTTAGCAAACTGCTTCTTGAGGCACAGCTTGTAACTCTGTGAGATGAATTCACTGATCAGAAAGAAGTTTCTCAGAAAGCTTCTTTCACGTTTTGAACGGATGAAATTTCCTTTATCAGCATAGGCCTCAATGATATCAAAGGAAGCCCTTCTCAGCATCCTCAAAGACAGTGTTCATGGACTGCTCCACGAAACATAAGTGTAACTCTGTGAGATGAATTCACACATCACCAAGAAGATTTTAAGAAAGCTTCTTTCTAGTTTTCATCTCTGGATATTTCCTTTCTCACCGTCAGGTTCATTGCGCTATGAAATACCAAATTGCAGATTTCCAGAAAACTGTGTTAACAAAATGATCACTGAAGAGAAACGTGTAACTCTGTGAGTTGCATTCACACATGGCAATGCAGTTTCTCAGAAAGCTTCTCTTTAGTTATTATGTGAGGATAATTTCTTTTTCACCCTAGCCCTCAATGAGCTCCCAAATATACCTTTGCAGAATCCACGAGAACAGTGTTAGCAAACTATTTCAAGAAGCGAAGGGTGGAACTCTGTGTGATGAAGTCACACATCAGAAAGCAATCTCTCAGAAAGTTTCTCTGTAGTTATTTTGTGAGGACATTTCCTTTTCCATCATGGGCCCCTATGAGCTACCAAATATCACTTTGCAGATTCCACGAAAAGAGTGTTAGCAAACTGCTTCTTGAGGCATAGCTTGTAACTCTGTGAGATGAATTCACTGATCGGAAAGAAGTTTCTCAGAAAGCTTCTTTCACGTTTTGAACGGATGAAATTTCCTTTATCAGCATAGGCCTCAATGAGATCAAAGGAAGCCCTTCACAGCTTCCTCAAAGACAGTGTTAATGGACTGCTCCACGAAACATAAGTGTACCTCTGTGAGATGAATTCACACATTACCAAGAAGATTCTAAGAAAGCTTCTTTCTAGTTTTCATCTCTGGATATTTCCTTTCTCACCGTCAGGTTCATTGCGCTATGAAATACCAAATTGCAAATTTCCAGAAAACTGTGTTAACAAACTGATCACTGAAGAGAAACGTGTAACTCTGTGAGTTGCATTCACACATGGCAATGCAGTTTCTCAGAAAGCTTCTCTTTAGTTATTATGTGAGGATAATTCCTTTTTCACCCTAGCCCTCAATGAGCTCCCAAATATACCTTTGCAGAATCCACGAGAACAGTGTTAGCAAACTGTTCCAAGAAGGGAAGGGTGGAACTCTGTGTGATGAAGTCACACATCAGAAAGCAATCTCTCAGAAACTTTCTCTGTAGTTATTAGGTGAGGACATTTCCTTATCCACCATGGGCCCCTATGGGCTACCAAATATCACTTTGCAGATTCCACGAAAAGAGTGTTAGCAAACTGCTTCTTGAGGCAGAGCTTGTAACTCTGTGAGATGAATTCACAGATCAGAAAGAAGTTTCTCAGAAAGCTTCTTTCACGTTTTGAACGGATGAAATTTCCTTTATCAGCATAGGCCTCAATGCGATCCAAGGAAGCCCTTCTCAGCTTCCTCAAAGACAGTGTTAATGGACTGCTCCACGAAACTTAAGTGTAACTCTGTGAGATGAATTCACACATCACCAGGAAGTTTCTAGGAAAGCTTCTTTCTAGTTTTCTTCTCTGGATATTTCCTTTGTCACCGTCAGGTTCATTTCGCTATGAAATACCAAATTGCAGATTTCCAGAAAACTGTGTTAACAAACTGATCACTGAAGAGAAACGTGTAACTCTGTGAGTTGCATTCACACATGGCAATGCAGTTTCTCAGAAAGCTTCTCTTTAGTTATTATGTGAGGATAATTCCTTTTTCACCCTAGCCCTCAATGAGCTCCCAAATATACCTTTGCAGAATCCACGAGAACAGTGTTAGCAAACTGTTCCAAGAAGGGAAGGGTGGAACTCTGTGTACTGAAGTCACACATCAGAAAGCAACCTCTCAGAAAGTTTCTCTGTAGTTATTATGTGAGGACATTTCCTTTTCCACCATGGGCCCCTATGGGCTACCAAATATCACTTTGCAGATTCCACGAAAAGAGTGTTAGCAAACTGCTTCTTGAGGCATAGCTTGTAACTCTGTGAGATGAATTCACGGTTCAGAAAGAAGTTTCTCAGAAAGCTTCTTTCACGTTTTGAACGGCTGAAATTTCCTTTATCAGCATAGGCCTCAATGCGATCCAAGGAAGCCCTTCTCAGCTTCCTCAAAGACAGTGTTAATGGACTGCTCCACGAAACATAAGTGTAACTCTGTGAGATGAATTCTCACATCACCAAGAAGATTCTAAGAAAGATTCTTTCAAGTTTTCATCTCTGGATATTTCCATTGTCAGCATCAGGTTCATTGCGCTATGAAATACCAAATTGCAGATTTCCAGAAAACTGTGTTAACAAACTGATCACTGAAGAGAAACGTGTAACTCTGTGAGTTGCATTCACACATGGCAATGCAGTTTCTCAGAAAGCTTCTCTTTAGTTATTATGTGAGGATAATTCCTTTGTCACCCTAGCCCTCAATGAGCTCCCAAATATACCTTTGCAGAATCCACGAGAACAGTGTTAGCAAACTGTTCCAAGAAGGGAAGGGTGGAACTCTGTGTACTGAAGTCACACATCAGAAAGCAACCTCTCAGAAAGTTTCTCTGTAGTTATTATGTGAGGACATTTCCTTTTCCACCATGGGCCCCTATGGGCTACCAAATATCACTTTGCAGATTCCACGAAAAGAGTGTTAGCAAACTGCTTCTTGAGGCATAGCTTGTAACTCTGTGAGATGAATTCACGGTTCAGAAAGAAGTTTCTCAGAAAGCTTCTTTCACGTTTTGAACGGCTGAAATTTCCTTTATCAGCATAGGCCTCAATGCGATCCAAGGAAGCCCTTCTCAGCTTCCTCAAAGACAGTATTAATGGACTGCTCCACGAAACATAAGTGTAACTCTGTGAGATGAATTCTCACATCACCAAGAAGATTCTAAGAAAGATTCTTTCAAGTTTTCATCTCTGGATATTTCCATTGTCAGCATCAGGTTCATTGCGCTATGAAATACCAAATTGCAGATTTCCAGAAAACTGTGTTAACAAACTGATCACTGAAGAGAAACGTGTAACTCTGTGAGTTGCATTCACACATGGCAATGCAGTTTCTCAGAAAGCTTCTCTTTAGTTATTATGTGAGGATAATTCCTTTGTCACCCTAGCCCTCAATGAGCTCCCAAATATACCTTTGCAGAATCCACGAGAACAGTGTTAGCAAACTATTTCAAGAAGCGAAGGGTGGAACTCTGTGTGATGAAGTCACACATCAGAAAGCAATCTCTCAGAAAGTTTCTCTGTAGTTATTTTGTGAGGACATTTCCTTTTCCATCATGGGCCCCTATGAGCTACCAAATATCACTTTGCAGATTCCACGAAAAGAGTGTTAGCAAACTGCTTCTTGAGGCATAGCTTGTAACTCTGTGAGATGAATTCACTGATCGGAAAGAAGTTTCTCAGAAAGCTTCTTTCACGTTTTGAACGGATGAAATTTCCTTTATCAGCATAGGCCTCAATGAGATCAAAGGAAGCCCTTCACAGCTTCCTCAAAGACAGTGTTAATGGACTGCTCCACGAAACATAAGTGTACCTCTGTGAGATGAATTCACACATTACCAAGAAGATTCTAAGAAAGCTTCTTTCTAGTTTTCATCTCTGGATATTTCCTTTCTCACCGTCAGGTTCATTGCGCTATGAAATACCAAATTGCAAATTTCCAGAAAACTGTGTTAACAAACTGATCACTGAAGAGAAACGTGTAACTCTGTGAGTTGCATTCACACATGGCAATGCAGTTTCTCAGAAAGCTTCTCTTTAGTTATTATGTGAGGATAATGCCTTTTTCACCCTAGCCCTCAATGAGCTCCCAAATATACCTTTGCAGAATCCACGAGAACAGTGTTAGCAAACTGTTCCAAGAAGGGAAGGGTGGAACTCTGTGTGATGAAGTCACACATCAGAAAGCAATCTCTCAGAAACTTTCTCTGTAGTTATTAGGTGAGGACATTTCCTTATCCACCATGGGCCCCTATGGGCTACCAAATATCACTTTGCAGATTCCACGAAAAGAGTGTTAGCAAACTGCTTCTTGAGGCAGAGCTTGTAACTCTGTGAGATGAATTCACAGATCAGAAAGAAGTTTCTCAGAAAGCTTCTTTCACGTTTTGAACGGATGAAATTTCCTTTATCAGCATAGGCCTCAATGCGATCCAAGGAAGCCCTTCTCAGCTTCCTCAAAGACAGTGTTAATGGACTGCTCCACGAAACTTAAGTGTAACTCTGTGAGATGAATTCACACATCACCAGGAAGTTTCTAGGAAAGCTTCTTTCTAGTTTTCATCTCTGGATATTTCCTTTGTCACCGTCAGGTTCATTGCGCTATGAAATACCAAATTGCAGATTTCCAGAAAACTGTGTTAACAAACTGATCACTGAAGAGAAACGTGTAACTCTGTGAGTTGCATTCACACATGGCAATTCAGTTTCTCAGAAAGCTTCTCTTTAGTTATTATGTGAGGATAATTCCTTTTTCACCCTAGCCCTCAATGAGCTCCGAAATATACCTTTGCAGAATCCACGAGAACAGTGTTAGCAAACTGTTCCAAGAAGGGAAGGGTGGAACTCTGTGTATTGAAGTCACACATCAGAAAGCAACCTCTCAGAAAGTTTCTCTGTAGTTATTATGTGAGGACATTTCCTTTTCCACTATGGGCCCCTATGGGCTACCAAATATCACATTGCAGATTCCACGAAAAGAGTGTTAGCAAACTGCTTCTTGAGGCATAGCTTGTAACTCTGTTAGATGAATTCACAGATCAGAAAGAAGTTTCTCAGAAAGCTTCTTTCACGTTTTGAACGGATGAAATTTCCTTTATCAGCATAGGCCTCAATGCGATCCAAGGAAGCCATTCTCAGCTTCCTCAAAGACAGTGTTAATGGACTGCTCCACGAAACATAAGTGTAACTCTGTGAGATGAATTCAAAAATCACCAAGAAGTTTCTAAGAAAGCTTCTTTCTAGTTTTCATTTCTGGATATTTCCTTTGTCACCGTCAGGTTCATTGCGCTATGAAATACCAAATTGTAGATTTCCAGAAAATTGTGTTAACAAACTGATCACTGAAGAGAAACGTTTAACTCTGTGAGTTGCATTCACACATGGCAATGCAGTTTCTCAGAAAGCTTCTCTTTAGTTATTATGTGAGGATAATTCCTTTTTCACCCTAGCCCTCAATGAGCTCCCAAATATACCTTTGCAGAATCCACGAGAACAGTGTTAGCAAACTGTTCCAAGAAGGGAAGGGTGGAACTCTGTGTGATGAAGTCACACATCAGAATGCAATCTCTCAGAAAGTTTCTCTGTAGTTATTATGTGAGGACATTTCCTTTTCCACCATGGGCCCCTATGGGCTACCAAATATCACTTTGCAGATTCCACGAAAAGAGTGTTAGCAAACTGCTTCTTGAGGCATAGCTTGTAACTCTGTGAGATGAATTCACGGTTCAGAAAGAAGTTTCTCAGAAAGCTTCTTTCACGTTTTGAACGGATGAAATTTCCTTTATCAGCATAGGCCTCAATGCGATCCAAGGAAGCCCTTCTCAGCTTCCTCAAAGACAGTGTTAATGGACTGCTCCACGAAACATAAGTGTAACTCTGTGAGATGAATTCTCACATCACCAAGAAGATTCTAAGAAAGCTTCTTTCTAGTTTTCATCTCTGGATATTTCCATTGTCACCGTCAGGTTCATTGCGCTATGAAATACCAAATTGCAGATTTCCAGAAAACTGTGTTAACAAACTGATCACTGAAGAGAAACGTGTAACTCTGTGAGTTGCATTCACACATGGCAATGCATTTTCTCAGAAAGCTTCTCTTTAGTTATTATGTGAGGATAATTCCTTTGTCACCCTAGCCCTCAATGAGCTCCCAAATATACCTTTGCAGAATCCACGAGAACAGTGTTAGCAAACTGTTCCAAGAAGGGAAGGGTGGAACTCTGTGTGATGAAGTCACACATCAGAAAGCAATCTCTCAGAAAGTTTCTCTGTAGTTATTATGTGAGGACATTTCCTTTTCCACCATGGGCCCCTATGGGCTACCAAATATCACATTGCATATTCCACGAAAAGAGTGTTAGCAAACTGCTTCTTGAGGCATAGCTTGTAACTCTGTGAGATGAATTCACAGATCAGAAAGAAGTTTCTCAGAAAGCTTCTTTCACGTTTTGAACGGATGAAATTTCCTTTATCAGCATAGGCCTCAATGCGATCCAAGGAAGCCCTTCTCAGCTTCCTCAAAGACAGTGTTAATGGACTGCTCCACGAAACATAAGTGTAACTCTGTGAGATGAATTCACACATCACCAAGAAGATTCTAAGACTGCTTCTTTCTAGTTTTCATCTCTGGATATTTCTTTTGTCACCGTCAGGTTCATTGCGCCATGAAATACCAAATTGCAGATTTCCAGAACTGTGTTAACAAACTGATCACTGAAGAGAAACGTGTAACTCTGTGAGTTGCATTCACACATGGCAATGCAGTTTCTCAGAAAGCTTCTCTTTAGTTATTATGTGAGGATAATTCCTTTTTCACCCTAGCCCTCAATGAGCTCCCAAATATACCGTTCCAGAATCCACGAGAACAGTGTTAGCAAACCGTTCCAAGAAGGGTGTGGTGGAACTCTGTGTGATGAAGTCACACATCAGAAAGTAATGTCTCAGAAAGTTTCTCTGTAGTTATTATGTGAGGACATTTCCTTTTCCACCATGGGCCCCTATGGGCTACCAAATATCACTTTGCAGATTCCACGAAAAGAGTGTTAGCAAACTGCTTCTTGAGGCATAGCTTGTAACTCTGTGAGATGAATTCACATATCAGAAAGAAGTTTCTCAGAAAGCTTCTTTCACGTTTTGAACGGATGAAATTTCGTTTATCAGCATAGGCCTCAAGGCGATCCAAGGAAGCCCTTCTCAGCTTCCTCAAAGACAGTGTTAATGGACTGCTCCACGAAACATAAGTGTAACTCTGTGAGATGAATTCACACATCACCAAGAAGATTCTAAGAAAGCTTCTTTCTAGTTTTCATCTCTGGATATTTCCTTTGTCACCGTCAGGTTCATTGCGCTGTGAAATACCAAATTGCAGATTTCCAGAAAACTGTGTTAACAAACTGATCACTGAAGAGAAACGTTTAACTCTGTGAGATGCATTCACACATGGCAATGCAGTTTCTCAGAAAGCTTCTCTTTAGTTATTATGTGAGGATAATTCCTTTTTCACCCTAGCCCTCAATGAGCTCCCAAATATACCTTTGCAGGATCCACGAGAACAGTATTAGCAAACTGTTCCAAGAAGGGAAGGGTGGAACTCTGTGTGATGAAGTCGCACATCAGAAAGCAATCTCTCAGAAAGTTTCTCTGTAGTTATTATGTGAGGACATTTTCTTTTCCACCATGGGCCCCTATGGGCTACCAAATATCACTTTGCAGATTCCACGAAAAGAGTGTTAGCAAACTGCTTCTTGAGGCATAGCTTGTAACTCTGTGAGATGAATTCACAGATCAGAAAGAAGTTTCTCAGAAAGCTTCTTTTACGTTTTGAATGGATGAAATTTCCTTTATCAGCATAGGCCTCAAGGCGATCCAAGGAAGCCCTTCTCAGCTTCCTCAAAGACCGTGTTAATGGACTGCTCCACGAAACATAAGTGTAACTCTGTGAGATGAATTCGCACATCACCAAGAAGATTCTTTTTTTTTTTTTTTTTTTATTATACTTTAAGTTCTAGGGTACATGTGCATAACGTGCAGGTTTGTTACATATGTATACTTATGCCATGTTGGTGTGCTGCACCCATCAACTCGTCAGCACCCATCAATTCATCATTTATATCTTGTATAACTCCCCAATGCAAGCCCTCCCTCCTCCCCCATCCCCCCTCCCCATGATAGGCCCCTGTGCGTGATGTTCCCCTTCCCGAGTCCAAGTGATCTCATTGTTCAGTTCCCACCTATGAGTGAGAACATGCGGTGTTTGGTTTTCTCTTCTTGTGATAGTTTGCTAAGAATGATGGTTTCCAGCTGCATCCATGTCCCTACAAAGGACGCAAACTCATCCTTTTTTATGGCTGCATAGTATTCCATGGTGTATATGTGCCACATTTTCTTAATCCAGTCTGTCACAGATGGACATTTGGGTTGATTCCAAGTCTTTGCTATTGTGAATAGTGCCGCAAAAAACATACGTGTGCATGTGTCTTTGTAGTAGAATAATTTATAATCCTTTGGGTATATACCCAGTAGTGGGATGGCTGGGTCATATGGTACATCTAGTTCTAGATCCTTGAGGAATTGCCATACTGTTTTCCATAATGGTTGAACTAGTTTACAATCCCACCAACAGTGTAAAAGTGTTCCTATTTCTCCACATCCTCTCCAACACCTGTTGTTTCCTGACTTCTTAATGATTGCCATTCTAACTGGTGTGAGATGGTATCTCATTGTGGTTTTGATTTGCATTTCTCTGATGGCGAGTGATGATGAGCATTTTTTCATGTGTCTGTTGGCTGTATGAATATCTTCTTTTGAGAAATGTCTGTTCATATCCTTTCCCCACTTTTTGATGGGGTTGTTTGTTTTTTTCTCGTATATTTGTTTGAGTTCTTTGTAGATTCTGGATATTAGCCCTTTGTCAGATGAGTAGGTTGCAAAAATTTTCTCCCATTCTGTAGGTTGCCTGTTCACTCTGATGGTAGTTTCTTTTGCTGTGCAAAAGCTCTTTAGTTTAATTAGATCCCATTTGTCAATTTTTGCTTTTGCTGCCGTTGCTTTTGGTGTTTTAGACATGAAGTCCTTACCCATGCCTATGTCCTGAATGGTACTACCTAGATTTTCTTCTAGGGTTTTTATGGTATTAGGTCTAACATTTAAGTCTCTAATCCATCTTGAATTAATCTTCGTATAAGGGGTAAGGAAAGGATCCAGTTTCAGCTTTCTACTTATGGCTAGCCAATTTTCCCAGCACCATTTATTAAATAGGGAATCCTTTCCCCATTTCTTGTTTCTCTCAGGTTTGTCAAAGATCAGATGGCTGTAGATGTGTGGTATTATTTCTGAGGACTCTGTTCTGTTCCATTGATCTATATCTCTGTTTTGGTACCAGTACCATGCTGTTTTGGTTACTGTAGCCTTGTAGTATAGTTTGAAGTCAGGTAGCGTGACGCCTCCAGCTTTGTCCTTTTGACTTAGGATTGTCTTGGCAATGCGGGCTCTTTTTTGGTTCCATATGAACTTTAAAGCAGTTTTTTCCAATTCTGTGAAAAAACTCATTGGTAGCTTGATGGGGATGGCATTGAATCTATAAATAACCTTGGGGAGTATGGTCATTTTCACGATATTGATTCTTCCTATCCATGAGCATGGTATGTTCTTCCATTTGTTTGTGTCCTCTTTTATTTCACTGAGCAGTGGTTTGTAGTTCTCCTTGAAGAGGTCCTTTACATCCCTTGTAAGCCTGATTCCTAGGTATTTTATTCTCTTTGAAGCAATTGTGAATGGAAGTTCATTCCTGATTTGGCTCTCTGCTTGTCTGTTACTGGTGTATAAGAATGCTTGTGATTTTTGCACATTAATTTTGTATCCTGAGACTTTGCTGAAGTTGCTTATCAGCTTAAGGAGATTTTGGGCTGAGACGATGGGGTTTTCTAAATATACAATCATGTCATCTGCAAACAGGGACAATTTGACTTCTTCTTTTCCTAACTGGATACCCTTGATTTCTTTCTCTTGCCTAATTGCCCTAGCCAGAACTTCCAACACTATGTTGAATAGGAGTGGTGAGAGAGGGCATCCCTGTCTTGTGCCAGTTTTCAAAGGGAATTTTTCCAGTTTTTGCCCATTCAGTATGATATTAGCTGTGGGTTTGTCATAAATAGCTCTTATTATTTTGAGGTACGTTCCATCAATACCGAATTTATTGAGCGTTTTTAGCATGAAGGGCTGTTGAATTTTGTCAAAAGCCTTTTCTGCATCTATTGAGACAATCATGTGGTTCTTGTCTTTGGTTCTGTTTATATGCTGGATTACGTTTATTGATTTGCGAATGTTGAACCAGCCTTGCATCCCAGGGATGAAGCCCACTTGATCATGGTGGATAAGCTTTTTGATGTGCTGCTGAATCCGGTTTGCCAGTATTTTATTGAGAATTTTTGCATCAATGTTCATCAGGGATATTGGTCTAAAATTCTCTTTTTTTGATGTGTCTCTGCCAGGCTTTGGTATCAGGATGATGTTGGCCTCATAAAATGAGTTAGGGAGGATTCCCTCTTTTTCTATTGATTGGAATAGTTTCAGAAGGAATGGTACCAGCTCCTCCTTGTACCTCTGGTAGAATTCAGCTGTGAATCCATCTGGTCCTGGACTTTTTTTGGTGGGTAGGCTGTTAATTGTTGCCTCAATTTCAGAGCCTACTATTGGTCTATTCAGGGATTCAACTTCTTCCTGGTTTAGCCTTGGGAGAGTGTAAGTGTCCAGGAATTTATCCATTTCTTCTAGATTTTCTAGTTGATTTGCGTAGAGGCGTTTATAGTATTCTCTGATGGTAGTTTGTATTTCTGTGGGGTCAGTGGTGATATCCCCTTTATCATTTTTTATTGCATCTATTTGATTCCTCTCTCTTTTCTTCTTTATTAGCTTTGCTAGCGGTCTGTCAATTTTGTTGATCTTTTCAAAAAACCAACTCCTGGATTCATTGATTTTTTGGAGGGTTTTTTGTGTCTCTATCTCCTTCAGTTCGGCTCTGATCTTAGTTATTTCTTGCCTTCTGCTAGCTTTTGAATGTGTTTGCTCTTGCCTCTCTAGTTCTTTTAATTGTGATGTTAGAGTGTCAATTTTAGATCTTTCCTGCTTTCTCTTGTGGGCATTTAGTGCTATAAATTTCCCTCTACACACTGCTTTAAATGTGTCCCAGAGATTCTGGTATGTTGTATCTTTGTTCTCATTGGTTTCAAAGAACATCTTTATTTCTGCTTTCATTTCGTTATGTACCCAGTAGTCATTCAGGAGCAGGTTGTTCAGTTTCCATGTAGTTGAGCGGTTTTGATTGAGTTTCTTAGTCCTGAGTTCTAGTTTGATTGCACTGTGGTCTGAGAGACAGTTTGTTATAATTTCTGTTCTTTTACATTTGCTGAGGAGTGCTTTACTTCCAATTATGTGGTCAATTTTGGAATAAGTGCGATGTGGTGCTGAGAAGAATGTATATTCTGTTGATTTGGGGTGGAGAGTTCTATAGATGTCTATTAGGTCCGCTTGGTGCAGAGATGAGTTCAATTCCTGGATATCCTTGTGAACTTTCTGTCTCGTTGATCTGTCTAATGTTGACAGCGGAGTGTTGAAGTCTCCCATTATTATTGTATGGGAGTCTAAGTCTCTTTGTAAGTCTCTAAGGACTTGCTTTATGAATCTGGGTGCTCCTGTATTGGGTGCATATATATTTAGGAGAGTTAGCTCTTCCTGTTGAATTGATCCCTTTACCATTATGTAATGGCCTTCTTTGTCTCTTTTGATCTTTGATGGTTTAAAGTCTGTTTTATCAGAGACAAGGATTGCAACCCCTGCTTTTTTTTGTTCTCCATTTGCTTGGTAGATCTTCCTCCATCCCTTTATTTTGAGCCTATGTATGTCTCTGCATGTGAGATGGGTCTCCTGAATACAGCAGACTGATGGGTCTTGACTCTTTATCCAGTTTGCCAGTCTGTGTCTTTTAATTGGAGCATTTAGTCCATTTACATTTAAGGTTAATATTGTTATGTGTGAACTTGATCCTGCCATTATGATATTAACTGGTTATTTTGCTCGTTAGTCGATGCAGTTTCTTCCTAGCCTCGATGGTCTTTACATTTTGGCATGTTTTTGTGATGGCTGGTACCGGTTGTTCGTTTCCATGTTTAGGGCTTCCTTCAGGGTCTCTTGTAAGGCAGGCCTGGTGGTGACAAAATCTCTAAGCATTTGCTTATCTGTAAAGGATTTTATTTCTCCTTCACTTATGAAACTTAGTTTGGCTGGATATGAAATTCTAGGTTTAAAATTCTTTTCTTTAAGAACGTTGAATATTGGCCCCCACTCTCTTCTGGCTTGTAGAGTTTCTGCCGAGAGATCTGCTGTTATTCTGATGGGCTTCCCTTTGTGGGTTACCCGACTTTTCTCTCTGGCTGCCCTTAAGATTTTTTCCTTCATTTCAACTTTGGTGAATCTGGCAATGATGTGTCTTGGAGTTGCTCTTCTGGAGGAGTATCTTTGTGGCGTTCTCTGTATTTCCTGAATTTGAATATTGTCCTGCCCTACTAGGTTGGGGAAGTTCTCCTGGATGATATCCTGAAGAGTGTTTTCCAACTTGGTTCCATTTTCCCCCTCACTTTCAGGCACCCCAATCAGACGTAGATTTGGTCTTTTTACGTAATCCCATACTTCTTGCAGGCTTTGCTCATTTCTTTTTCTTCTTTTTTCTTTTGGTTTCTCTTCTCGCTTCATTTCATTCATTTGATCTTCAATCGCTGATACTCTTTCTTCCAGTTGATCGAGTCGGTTACTGAAGCTTGTGCATTTGTCACGTATTTCTCGTGTCATGGTTTTCATCTCTGTCATTTCGTTTATGATCTTCTCTGCATTAATTAGTCTAGCTGTCAATTCTTCCACTCTTTTTTCAAGATTTTTAGTTTCTTTGCGCTGGGTACGTAATTCCTCCTTTAGCTCTGATAAGTTTGATGGACTGAAGCCTTCTTCTCTCCTCTCGTCCAAGTCATTCTCTGACCAGCTTTGATCCGTTGCTGGCGATGGGCTGCGCTCCTTTGCAGGGGGAGATGCGCTCTTATTTTTTGAATTTCCAGCTTTTCTGCCCTGCTTCTTCCCCATCTTTGTGGTTTTATCTGTCTCTGGTCTTTGATGGTGGTGACGTACTGATGGGGTTTTGGTATAGGTGTCCTTCCTGTTTGATAGTTTTCCTTCTGACAGTCAGAAGGACTGTCTGTTGGTCTGTTGGAGATTGCTTGAGGTCCACTCCAGACCCTGTTTGCCTGGGTAACAGCAGCAGAGGTTGCCGAAGATAGAATATTGCTGAACAGCGAGTGTACCTGTCTGATTCTTCCTTTGGAAGTTTCCTCTCAGGGGTGTACTCCACCCTGTGAGGTGTGGGGTGTCAGACTGCCCCTAGTGGGGGATTTCTCCCAGCTAGGCTACTCAGGGGTCAGAGACACACCTGAGCAGGCAGTCTGTCCGTTCTCAGATCTCAACCTCCGCGTTGGGAGATCCACGGCTCTCCCCAAAGCTGTCAGACAGAGTCGTTCGCGTCTGCACCGGCTCCCGCTACTTCCCCTGTTGGTCTTCAGCTGTGTGCTGTCCCTAGAGGTGGAGACTCAGTTGAAAATGCAGAAATCACCGGTCTTCTGTGTGGCTTGCGCTGGGAGTTGGAGACTGGAGCTGTTCCTATTCGGCCATCTTGCTCCGCCCCTCCCCAAGAATTTTCTAAGAAAGCTTCTTTCCAGTTTTCATCTCTGGATATGTCCTTTGTCACCGTCAGGTTCATTGCACTATGAAATACCAAATTGCAGATTTCCAGAAAACTGTGTTAACAAACTGATCACTGAAGAGAAACGTGTAACTCTGTGAGTTGCATTCACACATGGCAATGCAGTTTCTCAGAAAGCTTCTCTTTAGTTATTATGTGAAGATAATTCCTTTTTCACCCTAGCCCTCAATGAGCTCCCAAATATACCTTTGCAGAATCCACGAGAACAGTGTTAGCAAACTGTTAGAAGAAGGGAAGGGTGGAACTCTGTGTGATGAAGTCACACATCAGAAAGCAATCTCTCAGAAAGTTTCTCTGTAGCTATTATGTGAGGACATTTCCTTTTCCACCATGGGCCCCTATGGGCTACCAAATATCACTTTGCAGATTCCACGAAAAGAGTGTTAGCAAACTGCTTCTTGAGGCATAGCTTGTAACTCTGTGAGATGAATTCACAGATCAGAAAGAAGTTTCTCAGAAAGCTTCTTTCACGTTTTGAACGGATGAAATTTCCTTTATCAGCATAGGCCTCAAGGCGATCCAAGGAAGCCCTTCTCAGCTTCCTCAAAGACAGTGTTAATGGACTGCTCCACGAAACATAAGTGTAACTCTGTGAGATGAATTCACACATCACCAAGAAGATTCTAAGAAAGCTTCTTTCCAGTTTTCATCTCTGGATATTTCCTTTGTCACCGTCAGGTTCATTGCGCTATGAAATACCAAATTGCAGATTTCCAGAAAACTGTGTTAACAAACTGATCACTGAAGAGAAACGTGTAACTCTGTGAGTTACATTCACACATGGCAATGCAGTTTCTCAGAAAGCTTCTCTTTAGTTATTATGTGAGGATAATTCCTTTTTCACCCTAGCCCTCAATGAGCTCCGAAATATACCTTTGCAGAATCCACGAGAACAGTGTTAGCAAACTGTTCCAAGAAGGGAAGGGTGGAACTCTGTGTGATGAAGTCACACATCAGAAAGCAATCTCTCAGAAAGTTTCTCTGTAGTTATTATGTGAGGACATTTCCTTTTCCACCATGGGCCCCTATGGGCTACCAAATATCACTTTGCAGATTCCACGAAAAGAGTGTTAGCAAACTGCTTCTTGAGGCATAGCTTGTAACTCTGTGAGATGAATTCACAGATCAGAAAGAAGTTTCTCAGAAAGCTTCTTTCACGTGTTGAACGGATGAAATTTCCTTTATCAGCATAGGCCTCAATGCGATCCAAGGAAGCCCTTCTCAGCTTCCTCAAAGACAGTGTTAATGGACTGCTCCACGAAACTTAAGTGTAACTCTGTGAGATGAATTCACACATCACCAAGAAGTTTCTAAGAAAGCTTCTTTCTAGTTTTCATCTCTGGATATTTCCTTTGTCACCGTCAGGTTCATTGCGCCATGAAATACCAAATTGCAGATTTCCAGAAAACTGTGTTAACAAACTGATCACTGAAGAGAAACGTGTAACTCTGTGAGTTGCATTCACACATGGCAATGCAGTTTCTCAGAAAGCTTCTCTTTAGTTATTATGTTAGGGTAATTCGTTTTTCACCCTAGCCCTCAATGAGCTCCCAAATATACCTTTGCAGAATCCACGAGAACAGTGTTAGCAAACTGTTCCAAGAAGGGAAGGGTGGAACTCTGTGTGATGAAGTCACACATCAGAAAGCAATCTCTCAGAATCTTTCTCTGTAGTTATTATGTGAGGACATTTCCTTATCCATCATGGGCCCCTAAGGGCTACCAAATATCACTTTGCAGATTCCACGAAAAGAGTGTTAGCAAACTGCTTCTTGAGGCATAGCTTGTAACTCTGTGAGATGAATTCACAGATCAGAAAGAAGTTTCCCAGAAAGTTTCTTTCACGTTTTGAACGGATGAAATTTCCTTTATCAGCATAGGCCTCAAGGCGATCCAAGGAAGCCCTTCTCAGCTTCCTCAAAGACAGTGTTAATGGACTGCTCCACGAAACTGAAGTGTAACTCTGTGAGATGAATTCACACGTCACCAAGAAGTCTCTAAGAAAGCTTCTTTCTAGTTTTCATCTCTGTATATTTCCTTTGTCACCGTCAGGTTCATTGCGCTATGAAATACCAAATTGCAGATATCCAGAAAACTGTGTTAACAAACTGATCACTGAAGAGAAACGTGTAAGTCTGTGAGTTGCATTCACACATGGCAATGCAGTTTCTCAGAAAGCTTCTCTTTAGTTATTATGTGAGGATAATTCCTTTTTCACCCTAGCCCTCAATGAGCTCCCAAATATACATTTGCAGAATCCACGAGAACAGTGTTAGCAAACTGTTCCAAGAAGGGAAGGGTGGAACTCTGTGTGATGAAGTCACACATCAGAAAGCACTCTCTCAGAAAGTTTCTCTGTAGTTATTTTGTGAGGACATTTCCTTTTCCATCATGGGGCCCTATGGGCTACCAAATATCACTTTGCAGATTCCACGAAAAGAGTGTTAGCAAACTGCTTCTTGAGGCATAGCTTGTAACTCTGTGAGATGAATTCACTGATCAGAAAGAAGTTTCTCAGAAAGCTTTTTTCACGTTTTGAACGGATGAAATTTCCTTTATCAGCATAGGCCTCAATGATATCAAAGGAAGCCCTTCTCAGCTTCCTCAAAGACAGTGTTCATGGACTGCTCCACGAAACATAAGTGTAACTCTGTGAGATGAATTCACACATCACCAAGAAGATTTTAAGAAAGCTTCTTTCTAGTTTTCATCTCTGGATATTTCCTTTCTCACCGTCAGGTTCATTGCGCTATGAAATACCAAATTGCAGATTTCCAGAAAACTGTGTTAACAAAATGATCACTGAAGAGAAACGTGTAACTCTGTGAGTTGCATTCACACATGGCAATGCAGTTTCTCAGAAAGCTTCTCTTTAGTTATTATGTGAGGATAATTTCTTTTTCACCCTAGCCCTCAATGAGCTCCCAAATATACCTTTGCAGAATCCACGAGAACAGTGTTAGCAAACTATTTCAAGAAGCGAAGGGTGGAACTCTGTGTGATGAAGTCACACATCAGAAAGCAATCTCTCAGAAAGTTTCTCTGTAGTTATTTTGTGAGGACATTTCCTTTTCCATCATGGGCCCCTATGAGCTACCAAATATCACTTTGCAGATTCCACGAAAAGAGTGTTAGCAAACTGCTACTTGAGGCATAGCTTGTAACTCTGTGAGATGAATTCACTGATCGGAAAGAAGTTTCTCAGAAAGCTTCTTTCACGTTTTGAACGGATGAAATTTCCTTTATCAGCATAGGCCTCAATGAGATCAAAGGAAGCCCTTCACAGCTTCCTCAAAGACAGTGTTAATGGACTGCTCCACGAAACATAAGTGTACCTCTGTGAGATGAATTCACACATTACCAAGAAGATTCTAAGAAAGCTTCTTTCTAGTTTTCATCTCTGGATATTTCCTTTCTCACCGTCAGGTTCATTGCGCTATGAAATACCAAATTGCAAATTTCCAGAAAACTGTGTTAACAAACTGATCACTGAAGAGAAACGTGTAACTCTGTGAGTTGCATTCACACATGGCAATGCAGTTTCTCAGAAAGCTTCTCTTTAGTTATTATGTGAGGATAATTCCTTTTTCACCCTAGCCCTCAATGAGCTCCCAAATATACCTTTGCAGAATCCACGAGAACAGTGTTAGCAAACTGTTCCAAGAAGGGAAGGGTGGAACTCTGTGTGATGAAGTCACACATCAGAAAGCAATCTCTCAGAAAGTTTCTCTGTAGTTATTAGGTGAGGACATTTCCTTATCCACCATGGGCCCCTATGGGCTACCAAATATCACTTTGCAGATTCCACGAAAAGAGTGTTAGCAAACTGCTTCTTGAGGCATAGCTTGTAACTCTGTGAGATGAATTCACATATCAGAAAGAAGTTTCTCAGAAAGCTTCTTTCACGTTTTGAACGGATGAAATTTCCTTTATCAGCATAGGCCTCAAGGCGATCCAAGGAAGCCCTTCTCAGCTTCCTCAAAGACAGTGATAATGGACTGCTCCACGAAACATAAGTGTAACTCTGTGAGATGAATTCACACATCACCAAGAAGATTCTAAGAAAGCTTCTTTCTAGTTTTCATCTCTGGATATTTCCTTTGACACCGTCAGGTTCATTGCGCTATGAAATACCAAATTGCAGATTTCCAGAAAACTGTGTTAACAAACTGATCACTGAAGAGAAACGTGTAACTCTGTGAGTTGCATTCACACATGGCAATGCAGTTTCTCAGAAAGCTTCTCTTTAGTTATTATGTGAGGATAATTCCTTTTTCACCCTAGCCCTCAATGAGCTCCCAAATATACTTTTGCAGAATCCACGAGAACAGTGTTAGCAAACAGTTCCAAGAAGGGAAGGGTGGAACTCTGTGTGATGAAGTCACACATCAGAAAGCAATCTCTCAGAAAGTTTCTCTGTAGTTACAATGTGAGGACATTTCCTTTTCCACCATGGGCCCCTATGGGCTACCAAATATCACTTTGCAGATTCCACGAAAAGAGTGTTAGCAAACTGCTTCCTGAGGCATAGCTTGTAACTCTGTGAGATGAATTCACAGATCAGAAAGAAGTTTCTCAGAAAGCTTCTTTCACGTTTTGAACGGATGAAATTTCCTTTATCAGCATAGGCCTCAATGCGATCCAAGGAAGCCCTTCTCAGCTTCCTCAAAGACAGTGTTAATGGACTGCTCCACGAAACTTAAGTGTAACTCTCTGAGATGAATTCACACATCACCAAGAAGTTTCTAGGAAAGCTTCTTTCTAGTTTTCATCTCTGGATATTTCCTTTGTCACCGTCAGGTTCATTGCGCTATGAAATACCAAATTGCAGATTTCCAGAAAACTGTGTTAACAAACTGATCACTGAAGAGAAACGTGTAACTCTGTGAGTTGCATTCACACATGGCAATGCAGTTTCTCAGAAAGCTTCTCTTTAGTTATTATGTGAGGATAATTCCTTTTTCACCCTAGCCCTCAATGAGCTCCCAAATATACCTTTGCAGAATCCACGAGAACAGTGTTAGCAAACTGTTCCAAGAAGGGAAGGGTGGAATTCTGTGTGATGAAGTCACATATCAGAAAGCAATCTCTCAGAAAGTTTCTCTGTAGTTATTATGTGAGGACATTTCCTTTTCCACCAAGGGCCCCTATGGGCTACCAAATATCACGTTGCAGATTCCACGAAAAGAGTGTTAGCAAACTGCTTCTTGAGGCATAGCTTGTAACTCTGTGAGATGAATTCACAGATCAGAAAGAAGTTTCTCAGAAAGCTTCTTTCACGTTTTGAACGGATGAAATTTCCTTTATCAGCATAGGCCTCATTGCGATCCAAGGAAGCACTTCTCAGCTTCCTCAAAGACAGTGTTAATGGACTGCTCCACGAAACATAAGTGTAACTCTGTGAGATGAATTCACACATCACCAAGAAGTTTCTAAGAAAGCTTCTTTTTAGTTTTCATCTATGGATATTTCCTTTGTCACCGTCAGGTTCATTGCGCTATGAAATACCAAATTGCAGATTTCCAGAAAACTGTGTTAACAAACTGATCACTGAAGAGAAACATGTAACTCTGTGAGTTGCATTCACACATGGCAATGCAGTTTCTCAGAAAGCTTCTCTTTAGTTATTATGTGAGGATAATTCCTTTTTCACCCTAGCCCTCAATGAGCTCCCAAACATACCTTTACAGAATCAAAGAGATCAGTGTTAGCAAACTGTTCCAAGAAGGGAAGGGTGGAACTCTGTGTGATGAAGTCACACATCAGAAAGCAATCTCTCAGAAATTTTCTCTGTAGTTATTATGTGAGGACATTTCCTTTTTCACCATGGGCCCCTATGGGCTACCAAATACCACTTTAGAGATTCCACGAAAAGAGTGTTAGCAAACTGCTTCTTGAGGCATAGCTTGTATCTCTGTGAGATGAATTCACAGATCAGAAAGAAGTTTCCCAGAAAGCTTCTTTCACGTTTTGAACGGATGAAATTTCCTTTATCAGCATAGGCCTCAATGCCATCCAAGGAAGCCCTTCTCAGCTTCCTCAAAGACAGTGTTAATGGACTGCTCCATGAAACTTAAGTGTAACTCTGTGAGATGAATTCACACATCACCAAGAAGTTTCTAAGAAAGCTTCTTTCTAGTTTTCATCTCTGGATATTTCCTTTGTCACCGTCAGGTTCATTGCGCTATGAAATAAAAAAATTGCAGATTTCCAGAAAACTGTGTTAACAAACTGATCACTGAAGAGAAACGTGTAAGTCTGTGAGTTGCATTCACACATGGCAATGCAGTTTCTCAGAAAGCTTCTCTTTAGTTATTATGTGAGGATAATTCCTTTTTCACCCTAGCCCTCAATGAGCTCCCAAATATACATTTGCAGAATCCACGAGAACAGTGTTAGCAAACTGTTCCAAGAAGGGAAGGGTGGAACTCTGTGTGATGAAGTCACACATCAGAAAGCACTCTCTCAGAAAGTTTCTCTGTAGTTATTTTGTGAGGACATTTCCTTTTCCATCATGGGGCCCTATGGGCTACCAAATATCACTTTGCAGATTCCACGAAAAGAGTGTTAGCAAACTGCTTCTTGAGGCATAGCTTGTAACTCTGTGAGATGAATTCACTGATCAGAAAGAAGTTTCTCAGAAAGCTTTTTTCACGTTTTGAACGGATGAAATTTCCTTTATCAGCATAGGCCTCAATGATATCAAAGGAAGCCCTTCTCAGCTTCCTCAAAGACAGTGTTCATGGACTGCTCCACGAAACATAAGTGTAACTCTGTGAGATGAATTCACACATCACCAAGAAGATTTTAAGAAAGCTTCTTTCTAGTTTTCATCTCTGGATATTTCCTTTCTCACCGTCAGGTTCATTGCGCTATGAAATACCAAATTGCAGATTTCCAGAAAACTGTGTTAACAAAATGATCACTGAAGAGAAACGTGTAACTCTGTGAGTTGCATTCACACATGGCAATGCAGTTTCTCAGAAAGCTTCTCTTTAGTTATTATGTGAGGATAATTTCTTTTTCACCCTAGCCCTCAATGAGCTCCCAAATATACCTTTGCAGAATCCACGAGAACAGTGTTAGCAAACTATTTCAAGAAGCGAAGGGTGGAACTCTGTGTGATGAAGTCACACATCAGAAAGCAATCTCTCAGAAAGTTTCTCTGTAGTTATTTTGTGAGGACATTTCCTTTTCCATCATGGGCCCCTATGAGCTACCAAATATCACTTTGCAGATTCCACGAAAAGAGTGTTAGCAAACTGCTACTTGAGGCATAGCTTGTAACTCTGTGAGATGAATTCACTGATCGGAAAGAAGTTTCTCAGAAAGCTTCTTTCACGTTTTGAACGGATGAAATTTCCTTTATCAGCATAGGCCTCAATGAGATCAAAGGAAGCCCTTCACAGCTTCCTCAAAGACAGTGTTAATGGACTGCTCCACGAAACATAAGTGTACCTCTGTGAGATGAATTCACACATTACCAAGAAGATTCTAAGAAAGCTTCTTTCTAGTTTTCATCTCTGGATATTTCCTTTCTCACCGTCAGGTTCATTGCGCTATGAAATACCAAATTGCAAATTTCCAGAAAACTGTGTTAACAAACTGATCACTGAAGAGAAACGTGTAACTCTGTGAGTTGCATTCACACATGGCAATGCAGTTTCTCAGAAAGCTTCTCTTTAGTTATTATGTGAGGATAATTCCTTTTTCACCCTAGCCCTCAATGAGCTCCCAAATATACCTTTGCAGAATCCACGAGAACAGTGTTAGCAAACTGTTCCAAGAAGGGAAGGGTGGAACTCTGTGTGATGAAGTCACACATCAGAAAGCAATCTCTCAGAAAGTTTCTCTGTAGTTATTAGGTGAGGACATTTCCTTATCCACCATGGGCCCCTATGGGCTACCAAATATCACTTTGCAGATTCCACGAAAAGAGTGTTAGCAAACTGCTTCTTGAGGCATAGCTTGTAACTCTGTGAGATGAATTCACATATCAGAAAGAAGTTTCTCAGAAAGCTTCTTTCACGTTTTGAACGGATGAAATTTCCTTTATCAGCATAGGCCTCAAGGCGATCCAAGGAAGCCCTTCTCAGCTTCCTCAAAGACAGTGATAATGGACTGCTCCACGAAACATAAGTGTAACTCTGTGAGATGAATTCACACATCACCAAGAAGATTCTAAGAAAGCTTCTTTCTAGTTTTCATCTCTGGATATTTCCTTTGTCACCGTCAGGTTCATTGCGCTATGAAATAAAAAAATTGCAGATTTCCAGAAAACTGTGTTAACAAACTGATCACTGAAGAGAAACGTGTAAGTCTGTGAGTTGCATTCACACATGGCAATGCAGTTTCTCAGAAAGCTTCTCTTTAGTTATTATGTGAGGATAATTCCTTTTTCACCCTAGCCCTCAATGAGCTCCCAAATATACCTTTGTAGAATCCACGAGAAAAGTGTTAGCAAACTGTTCCAAGAAGGGAAGGGTGGAACTCTGTGTGATGAAGTCACACATCAGAAAGCAATCTCTCAGAAAGTTTCTCTGTAGTTATTATGTGAGGACATTTCCTTTTCCATCATGGGCCCCTATGGGCTACCAAATATCACTTTGCAGATTCCACGAAAAGAGTGTTAGCAAACTGCTTCTTGAGGCATAGCTTGTAACTCTGTGAGATGAATTCACATTTCAGAAAGAAGTTTCTCAGAAAGCTTCTTTCACGTTTTCAACGAATGAAATTTCCTTTATCAGCATAGGCCTCAATGCGATCCAAGGAAGCCCTTCTCAGCTTCCTCAAAGATAGTGTTAATGGACTGCTCCAGGAAACTTAAGTGTAACTCTGTGAGATGAATTCACACATCACCAAGAAGTTTCTCAGAAAGCTTCTTTCTAGTTTTCTTCTCTGGATATTTCCTTTGTCACCGTCAGGTTCATTGCGCTATGGAATAAAAAATTGCAGATTTCCAGAAAACTGTGTTAACAAACTGATCACGGAAGAGAAACGTGTAACTCTGTGAGTTGCATTCACAAATGGCAATGCAGTTTCTTAGAAAGCTTCTCTTTAGTTATTATGTGATGATAATTCCTTTTTCACCCTAGCCCTCAATGAGCTTCCAAATATACCTTTGCAGAATCCACGAGAACAGTGGTAGCAAACTGTTCCAAGAAGGGAAGAGTGGAACTCTGTGTGATGAAGTCACACATCAGAAAGCAATCTCTCAGAAAGTTTCTCTGTAGTTATTATGTGAGGACATTTCCTTTTCCACCATGGGCCCCTATGGGCTACCAAATATCACTTTGCAGATTCCACGACAAGAGTGTTAGCAAACTGCTTCTTGAGGCATAGCTTGTAACTCTGTGAGATGAATTCACAGATCAGAAAGAAGTTTCTCAGAAAGCTTCTTTCACGTTTTGAACGGATGAAATTTCCTTTATCAGCCTAGGCCTCAATGCGATCCAAGGAAGCCCTTCTCAGCTTCCTCAAAGACAGTGTTAATGGACTGCTCCCCGAAACTTAAGTGTAACTCTGTGAGATGAATTCACACATCACCAAGAAGTTTCTCAGAAAGCTTCTTTCTAGTTTTCATCTCTGGATATTTCCTTTGTCACCGTCAGGTTCATTGCGCTATGGAATAAAAAAATTGCAGATTTCCAGAAAACTGTGTTAACAAACTGATCACGGAAGAGAAACGTGTAACTCTGTGAGTTGCATTCACACATGGCAATGCAGTTTCTCAGAAAGCTTCTCTTTAGTTATTATGTGATGATAATTCCTTTTTCACCCTAACCCTCAATGAGCTCCCAAATATACCTTTGCAGAATCCACGAGAACAGTGGTAGCAAACTGTTCCAAGAAGGGAAGAGTGGAACTCTGTGTGATGAAGTCACACATCAGAAAGCAATCTCTCAGAAAGTTTCTCTGTAGTTATTATGTGAGGACATTTCCTTTTCCACCATGGGCCCCTATGGGCTACCAAATATCACTTTGCAGATTCCACGACAAGAGTGTTAGTAAACTGCTTCTTGAGGCATAGCTTGTAACTCTGTGAGATGAATTCACAGATCAGAAAGAAGTTTCTCAGAAAGCTTCTTTCACGTTTTGAACGGTTGAAATTTCCTTTAATAGCCTAAGCCTCAATGCGATCCAAGGAAGCCCGTCTCAGCTTCCTCAAAGACAGTGTTAATGGACTGCTCCACGAAACTTAAGTGTAACTCTGTGAGATGAATTCACACATCACCAAGAAGTTTCTAAGAAAGCTTCTTTCTAGTTTTCATCTCTGGATAATTCCTTTGTCACCGTCAGCTTCATTGCGCTATGAAATACCAAATTGCAGATTTCCAGAAAACAGTTTTAACAAACTGATCACTGAAGAGAAACGTGTAACTCTGTGAGTTGCATTCACACATGGCAATGCAGTTTCTCAGAAAGCTTCTCTTTAGTTATTATGTGAGGATAATTCCTTTTTCACCCTAGCCCTCAATGAGCTCCCAAATATACCTTTGCAGAATCCAAGAGATCAGTGTTAGCAAACTGTTCCAAGAAGGGAATGGTGGAACTCTGTGTGATGAAGTCACACATCAGAAAGCAATCTCTCAGAAAGTTTCTCTGTAGTTATTATGTGAGGACATTTCCTTTTTCACCATGGGCCCCTATGGGCTACCAAATACCACTTTGCAGATTCCAAGAAAAGAGTGTTAGCAAACTGCTTCTTGAGGCATAGCTTGTAACACTGTGTAGATGAATTCACAGATCAGAAAGAAGTTTCTCAGAAAGCTTCTTTCACGTTTTCAGCGGATGAAATTTCCTTTATCAGTATAGGCTCAATGCGATCCAAGGAAGCCCTTCTCAGCTTCCTCAAAGACAGTGTTAATGGACTGCTCCACGAAACTTAAGTGTAACTCTGTGAGATGAATTCACACATCACCAAGAAGATTCTAAGAAAGCTTCTTTCTAGTTTTCATCTCTGGATATTTCCTTTGTCACCGTCAGGTTCATTGCGCTATGAAATACCAAATTACAGATTTCCAGAAAACTGTGTTAACAAACTGATCACTGAAGAGAAACGTGTAACTCTGTGAGTTGCATTCACACATGGCAATGCAGTTTCTCAGAAAGCTTCTCTTTAGTTATTATGTGAGGATAATTCCTTTTTCACCCTAGCCCTCAATGAGCTCCCAAATATACTTTGTAGAATCCACGAGAACAGTGTTAGCAAACTGTTCCAAGAAGGGTAGGGTGGAACTCTGTGTGATGAAGTCACACATCAGAAAGCAATCTCTCAGAACCTTTCTCTGTAGTTATTATGTGAGGACATTTCCTTTTCCACCATGGGCCCCTATGGGCTACCAAATATCACTTTGCAGATTCCACGAAAAGAGTGTTAGCAAACTGCTTCTTGAGGCATAGCTTGTAACACTGTGAGAAGAATTCACAGATCAGAAAGAAGTTTCTCAGAAAGCTTCTTTCACGTTTTGAACGGATGAAATTTAGTTTATCAGCATAAGCCTCAATGCGATCCAAGGAAGCCCTTCTCAGCTTCCTCAAAGACAGTGTTAATGGACTGCTCCACGAAATATAAGTGTAACTCTGTGGGATGAATTCACACATCACCAAGAAGATTCTAAGAAAGCTTCTTTCTAGTTTTCATCTCTGGATATTTCCTTTCTCACCGTCAGGTTCATTGCGCTATGAAATACCAAATTGCAGATTTCCAGAAAACTGTGTTAACAAACTGATCACTGAAGAGAAACGTGTAACTCTGTGAGTTGCATTCACACATGGCAATGCAGTTTCTCAGAAAGCTTCTCTTTAGTTATTATGTGAGGATAATTCCTTTTTCACCATAGCCCTCAATGAGCTCCCAAATATACCTTTGCAGAATCCACGAGAACAGTGTTAGCAAACTGTTCCAAGAAGGGAAGGGTGGAACTCTGTGTGATGAAGTCACACATCAGAAAGCAATCTCTCAGAAAGTTTCTCTGTAGTTATTATGTGAGGACATTTCCTTTTCCACCATGGGCCCCTATGGGCTACCAAATATCACTTTGCAGATTCCACGACAAGAGTGTTAGCAAACTGCTTCTTGAGGCATAGCTTGTAACTCTGTGAGATGAATTCACAGATCAGAAAGAAGTTTCTCAGAAAGCTTCTTTCACGTTTTGAACGGATGAAATTTCCTTTATCAGCCTAGGCCTCAATGCGATCCAAGGAAGCCCTTCTCAGCTTCCTCAAAGACAGTGTTAATGGACTGCTCCACGAAACTTAAGTGTAACTCTGTGAGATGAATTCACACATCACCAAGAAGTTTCTAAGAAAGCTTCTTTCTAGTTTTCATCTCTGGATATTTCCTTTGTCACCGTCAGGTTCATTGCGCTATGAAATACCAAATTGCAGATTTCCAGAAAACTGTTTTAACAAACTGATCACTGAAGAGAAACGTGTAACTCTGTGAGTTGCTTTCACACATGGCAATGCAGTTTCTCAGAAAGCTTCTCTTTAGTTATTATGTGAGGATAATTCCTTTTTCACCCTAGCCCTCAATGAGCTCCCAAACATACCTTTGCAGAATCCAAGAGATCAGTGTTAGCAAACTGTTCCAAGAAGGGAATTGTGGAACTCTGTGTGATGAAGTCACACATCAGAAAGCAAACTCTCAGAAAGTTTCTCTGTAGTTATTATGTGAGGACATTTCCTTTTTCACCATGGGCCCCTATGGGGTACCAAATACCACTTTGCAGATTCCAAGAAAAGAGTGTTAGCAAACTGCTTCTTGAGGCATAGCTTGTAACACTGTGTGATGAATTCACAGATCAGAAAGAAGTTTCTCAGAAATCTTCTTTCACGTTTTCAGCGGATGAAATTTCCTTTATCAGTATAGGCTTCAATGCGATCCAAGGAAGCCCTTCTCAGCTTCCTCAAAGACAGTGTTAATGGACTGCTCCACGAAACTTAAGTGTAACTCTGTGAGATGAATTCACACATCACCAAGAAGATTCTAAGAAAGCTTCTTTCTAGTTTTCATCTCTGGATATTTCCTTTGTCACCGTCAGGTTCATTGCGCTATGAAATACCAAATTGCAGATTTCCAGAAAACTGTGTTAACAAACTGATCACTGAAGAGAAACGTGTAACTCTGTGAGTTGCATTCACACATGGCAATGCAGTTTCTCAGAAAGCTTCTCTTTAGTTATTATGTGAGGATAATTCCTTTTTCACCCTAGCCCTCAATGAGCTCCCAAATATACCTTTGTAGAATCCACGAGAACAGTGTTAGCAAACTGTTCCAAGAAGGGAAGGGTGGAACTCTGTGTGATGAAGTCACACATCAGAAAGCAATCTCTCAGAAACTTTCTCTGTAGTTATTATGTGAGGACATTTCCTTTTCCACCATGGGCCCCTATGGGCTACCAAATATCACTTTGCAGATTCCACGAAAAGAGTGTTAGCCAACTGCTTCTTGAGGCATAGCTTGTAACACTGTGAGAAGAATTCACAGATCAGAAAGAAGTTTCTCAGAAAGCTTCTTTCACGTTTTGAACGGATGAAATTTCCTTTATCAGCACAGGCCTCAATGCGATCCAAGGAAGCCCTTCTCAGCTTCCTCAAAGACAGTGTTAATGGACTGCTCCACGAAATATAAGTGTAACTCTGTGGGATGAATTCACACATCACCAAGAAGATTCTAAGAAAGCTTCTTTCTAGTTTTCATCTCTGGATATTTCCTTTCTCACCGTCAGGTTCATTGCGCTATGAAATACCAAATTGCAGATTTCCAGAAAACTGTGTTAACAAACTGATCACTGAAGAGAAACGTGTAACTCTGTGAGTTGCATTCACACATGGCAATGCAGTTTCTCAGAAAGCTTCTCTTTAGTTATTATGTGAGGATAATTCCTTTTTCACCATAGCCCTCAATGAGCTCCCAAATATACCTTTGCAGAATCCACGAGAACAGTGTTAGCAAACTGTTCCAAGAAGGGAAGGGTGGAACTCTGTGTGATGAAGTCACACATCAGAAAGCAATCTCTGAGAAAGTTTCTCTGTAGTTATTATGTGAGGACATTTCCTTTTCCACCATGGGCCCCTATGGGCTACCAAATATCACTTTGCAGATTCCACGACAAGAGTGTTAGCAAACTGCTTTTGAGGCATAGCTTGTAACTCTGTGAGATGAATTCACAGATCAGAAAGAAGTTTCTCAGAAAGCTTCTTTCACGTTTTGAACGGATGAAATTTCCTTTATCAGCCTAGGCCTCAATGCGATCCAAGGAAGCCCTTCTCAGCTTCCTCAAAGACAGTGTTAATGGACTGCTCCACGAAACTTAAGTGTAACTCTGTGAGATGAATTCACACATCACCAAGAAGTTTCTAAGAAAGCTTCTTTCTAGTTTTCATCTCTGGATATTTCCTTTGTCACCGTCAGGTTCATTGCGATATGAAATACCAAATTGCAGATTTCCAGAAAACTGTTTTAACAAACTGATCACTGAAGAGAAACGTGTAACTCTGTGAGTTGCATTCACACATGGCAATGCAGTTTCTCAGAAAGCTTCTCTTTAGTTATTATGTGAGGATAATTCCTTTTTCACTCTAGCCCTCAATGAGCTCCCAAACATACCTTTGCAGAATCCAAGAGATCAGTGTTAGCAAACTGTTCCAAGAAGGGAATTGTGGAACTCTGTGTGATGAAGGCATACATCAGAAAGCAATCTCTCAGAAAGTTTCTCTGTAGTTATTATGTGAGGACGTTTCCTTTTTCACCATGGGCCCCTATGGGCTACCAAATACCACTTTGCAGATTCCAAGAAAAGAGTGTTAGCAAACTGCTTCTTGAGGCATAGCTTGTAACACTGTGTGATGAATTCACAGATCAGAAAGAAGTTTCTCAGAAAGCTTCTTTCACGTTTTCAGCGGATGAAATTTCCTTTATCAGAATAGGCTTCAATGCGATCCAAGGAAGCCCTTCTCAGCTTCCTCAAAGACAGTGTTAATGGACTGCTCCACGAAACTTAAGTGTAACTCTGTGAGATGAATTCACACATCACCAAGAAGATTCTAAGAAAGCTTCTTTCTAGTTTTCATCTCTGGATATTTCCTTTGTCACCGTCAGGTTCATTGCGCTATGAAATACCAAATTGCAGATTTCCAGAAAACTGTGTTAACAAACTGATCACTGAAGAGAAACGTGTAACTCTGTGAGTTGCATTCACACATGGCAATGCAGTTTCTCAGAAAGCTTCTCTTTAGTTATTATGTGAGGATAATTCCTTTTTCACCCTAGCCCTCAATGAGCTCCCAAATATACCTTTGCAGAATCCACGAGAACAGTGTTAGCAAACTGTTCCAAGAAGGGAAGGGTGGAACTCTGTGTGATGAAGTCACACATCAGAAAGCAATCATTCAGAAAGTTTCTCAGTAGTTATAATGTGAGGACATTTCCTTTTCCACCATGGGCCCCTATGGGCTACCAAATATCACTTTGCAGATTCCACGAAAAGAGTGTTAGCAAACTGCTTCTTGAGGCATAGCTTGTAACTCTGTGAGATGAATTCATAAATCAGAAAGAAGTTTCTCAGAAAGCTTCTTTCACGTTTTGAACGGATGAAATTTCCTTTATCAGCATAGGCCTCAATGCGATCCAAGGAAGCCCTTCTCAGCTTCCTCAAAGACAGTGTTAATGGACTGCTCCACGAAACTTAAGTGTAACTCTGTGAGATGAATTCACACATCACCAAGAAGTTTCTAAGAAAGCTTCTTTCTAGGTTTCATCTCTGGATATTTCCTTTGTCACCGTCAGGTTCATTGCGCTATGAAATACCAAATTGCAGATTTCCAGAAAACTGTGTTAACAAACTGATCACTGAAGAGAAACGTGTAACTCTGTGAGTTGCATTCACACATGGCAATGCAGTTTCTCAGAAAGCTTCTCTTTAGTTATTATGTGAGGATAATTCCTTTTTCACCATAGCCCTCAATGAGCTCCCAAATATACCTTTGCAGAATCCACGAGAACAGTGTTAACAAACTGTTCCAAGAAGGGAAGGGTGGAACTCTGTGTGATGAAGTCACACATCAGAAAGCAATCTCTCAGAACGTTTCTCTGTAGTTATTATGTGAGGACATTTCCTTTTCCACCATGGGCCCCTATGGGCTACCAAATATCACTTTGCAGATTCCACGAAAAGAGTGTTAGCAAACTGCTTCTTGAGGCATAGCTTGTAACTCTGTGAGATGAATTCACAGATCCGAAAGAAGTTTCTCAGAAAGCTTCTTTCACGTTTTGAACGGAAGAAATTTCCTTTATCAGCGTAGGCCTCAATGCGATCCAAGGAAGCCCGTCTCAGCTTCCTCAAAGACAGTGTTAATGGACTGCTCCACGAAACATAAGTGTAACTCTGTGAGATGAATTCACACATCACCAAGAAGTTTCTAAGAAAGCTTCTTTCTAGTTTTCATCTCTGGATATTTCCTTTGTCACCGTCAGGTTCATTGCGATATGAAATACCAAATTGCAGATTTCCAGAAAACTGTTTTAACAAACTGATCACTGAAGAGAAACGTGTAACTCTGTGAGTTGCATTCACACATGGCAATGCAGTTTCTCAGAAAGCTTCTCCTTAGTTATTATGTGAGGATAATTCCTTTTTCACCCTAGCCCTCAATGAGCTCCCATATATACCTTTGAGGAATCCACGACAACAGTGTTAGCAAACTGTTCCAAGAAGGGTAGGGTGGAACTCTGTGTGATGAAGTCACACATCAGAAAGCAATCTCTCAGAAAGTTTATCTCTAGTTATTATGTGAGGACATTTCCTTTTTCACCATGGGCCCCTATGGGCTACCAAATATCACTTTCCTGATTCCACGAAAAGAGTGTTAGCAAACTGCTTCATGAGGCCTAAGTTGTAACTCTGTGAGAAGAATTCACAGATCACGAAGAAATTTCTCAGAAAGCTTCTTTCTCATTTTTATTGGAAGATATTTCCATTGGCCCCATTGTTTTCAAAGGGTTCCGGAATATCTGTTCTCAGATTCCACACAAATAAGGCTAGGCCACGGACCCATGAAATACAGCTGTAACTTAGTGAGTTGAATTCACCCATCACAAAGCGGTTTCTCAGAAAGCTTCTTTCCTTAGTCAGACGAGGTTATTTGTGGTCTCGGAGCGCCATCATGTGTCCTATTGCAGATTCTGCGACAACGCTGCTAGCAAGCTTCTCAGTGAAAACAATCATGGACATCTGAGGGCTGAATTCACCCACAACAAAGAAGTTTCTGAGAAGGCTTCTCTGCAGTTTTCTCCGAGGATAGTTCCTTATTCACCATGCGGTTCCACGATATCCAAGACATCACATCTGAGATTCCTCAAAATGAGTGCTTGGAAACTCCCCCGAGAAAGGGTGATATAACACTCTGAAATGAATTCACATATCACAAAGCAGTTTCTCAGAAAGCTTGATTCCGCTTTTTCTTGGAGGATACTTCTTTTCTCCTTCTATTCTTCAAAGCCATCTGAATATATCACTTCTCGGAATCCACGGAAACAGTCGTAAGAAACGGTTTCCAAAAACACTGGCGTAACTCTGTGACATGAAGTCACACATCAGAAAGCAATCTCTCAGAAAGTTTCTCTGTAGTTATTATGTGAGGACATTTCCTTTTCCACCATGGGCCCCTATAGGCTACGAAATATCACTTTGCAGATTCCACGAAAAGAGTGTTAGCAAACTGCTTCTTGAGGCATAGCTTGTAACTCTGTGAGATGAATTCACAGATCAGAAAGAAGTTTCTCAGAAAGCTTCTTTCACGTTTTGAACGGATGAAATTTCCTTTATCAGCGTAGGCCTCAATGCGATCCAAGGAAGCCCTTCTCAGCTTCCTCAAAGACAGTGTTAATGGACTGCTCCACGAAACATAAGTGTAACTCTGTGAGATGAATTCACACATCACCAAGAAGTTTCTAAGAAAGCTTCTTTCTAGGTTTCATCTCTGGATATTTCCTTTGTCACCGTCAGGTTCATTGCGCTATGAAATACCAAATTGCAGATTTCCAGAAAACTGTGTTAACAAACTGATCACTGAAGAGAAACGTGTAACTCTGTGAGTTGCATTCACACATGGCAATGCAGTTTCTCAGAAAACTTCTCCTTAGTTATTATGTGAGGATAATTCATTTTTCACCCTAGCCCTCAATGAGCTCCCAAATATACCTTTGCGGAGTCCACGAGAACAGTGTTAGCAAACTGTTCCAAGAAGGGAAGGGTGGAACTCTGTGTGATGAAGTCACACAGCAGAAAGCAATCTCTCAGAAAGTTTCCCTGTAGTTATTATGTGAGGACATTTCCTTTACCACCATGGGCCCCTATGCGCTTCCAAATATCACTTTGCAGATTCCACGAAAAGAGTGTTAGCAAACTGCTTCTTGAGGCATAGCTTGTAACTCTGTGAGATGAATTCACAGATGAAAAAGAAGTTTCTCAGAAAGTTTCTTTCACGTTTTGAACGGATTAAATTTTCTTTATCAGCATAGGCCTCAAGGCGATCCAAGGAAGCCCTTGTCAGCTTCCGCAAAGACACTGTTAATGGACTGCTCCATGAAACATAAGTGTAACTCTGTGAGATGAATTCGCACATCACCAAGAAGTTTCTAAGAAAGCTTCTTTCTAGTTTTCATCTCTGGATATTTCCTTTGTCACCGTCAGGTTCATTGCGCTATGATATACCAAATTGCAGATTTCCAGAAAACTGTGAAAACAAACTGATCACTGCAGCGAAACGTGTAACTCTGTGAGTTGCATTCACACATGGCAATGCAGTTTCTCAGAAAGCTTCTCCTTAGTTATTATGTGAGGATAATTCCTTTTTCACCCTAGCCCTCAATGAGCTCCCAAATATACCTTTGCGGAGTCCACGAGAACAGTGTTAGCAATCTGTTCCAAGAAGGGAAGGGTGGAACTCTGTGTGATGAAGTCACACATCAGAAAGAAATCTCTCAGAAAGTTTCTCTCTAGTGATTATGTGAGGACATTTCCTTTTTCACCATGCGCCCCTATGGGCTACCAAATATCACTTTCCAGATTCCACGAAAAGAGTGTTAGCAAACTGCTTCATGAGGCCTAAGTTGTGACTCTGTGAGAAGAATTCACAGATCACGAAGAAATTTCTCAGAAAGCTTCTTTCTCATTTTTATTGGAAGATATTTCCATTGGCCCGTTTGTTTTCAAAGGGTTCCGGAATATCTGTTCTCAGATTCCACACAAATAGGGCTAGGCCACGGCCCCATGAAATACAGCTGTAACTTAGTGAGTTGAATTCACACATCACAAAGCGGTTTCTCAGAAAGCTTCTTTCCTTAGTAAGACGAGGTTATTTGTGGTCTCGGAGCGCCACCGTGTGTCCTATTGCAGATTCTGCTACAACGCTGCTAGCAAGCTTCTCAGTGAAAACAATCATGGACATCTGTGGGCTGAATTCACCCACAACAAGGAAGTTTCTGAGAAGGCTTCTCTGCAGGTTTCTCCGAGGATAGTTCCTTATTCACCATGCGGTTCCACGATATCCAAGACATCACATCTGAGATTCCTCAAAATGAGTGCTAGGAAACTCCCCCGAGAAAGGGTGATATAACACTCTGAAATGAATTCACATATCACAAAGGAGTTTCTCAGAAAGCTTGATTCCGCTTTTTCTTGGAGGATACTTCTTTTCTCCTTCTATTCTTCAAAGCCATCTGAATATATCTCTTCTCGGAATCCACGGAAACAGTCCAAAGAAACGGTTCCAAAAAACACTGGCGTAACTCTGTGACATGAAGTCACACATCAGAAAGCAATCTCTCAGAAAGTTTCTCTGTAGTTATTATGTGAGGACATTTCCTTTTTCACCATGGGCCCCTATGGGCTACCAAATATCACTTTGCAGATTCCACGAAAAGAGTGTTAGCAAACTGCTTCTTGAGGCATAGCTTGTAACTCTGTGAGATGAATTCACAGATCAGAAAGAAATTTCTCAGAAAGCTTCTTTCTAGTTTTCATCTGTGGATATTTCCTTTGTCACTGTCAGGTTCGTTGCCCTATGAAATACCAAATTGCAGATTTCCAGAAAACTGTGTTAAAAAACTGATCACTGAAGAGAAACGTGTAACTCTGTGACTTGCATTCACACATGGCAATGTAGTTTCTCAGAAAGCTTCTCTTTAGTTATTATGTGAGGATAATTCCTTTTTCACCCTAGCCCTCAATGAGCTCCCAAATATACCTTTGCAGAATCAACGACAACAGTGTTAGCAAACTGTTCCAAGAAGGGAAGGGTGGAACTCTGTGTGATGAAGTTACACATCAGAAAGCAATCTCTCAGAAAGTTTCTCTCTAGTTATTATGTGAGGACATTTCCCTTTTCACCATGGGCCCCTATGGGCTACCAAATATCACTTTCCAGATTCTACGAAAAGAGTGTTAGCAAACTGCTTCCTGAGGCCTAAGTTGTAACTCTGTGAGAAGAATTCACAGATCACGAAGAAATTTCTCAAAAGCTTCTTTCTCATTTTTATTGGAAGATATTTCCATTGGCCCCTTTGTTTTCAAAGGGTTCCGGAATATCTGTTCTCAGATTCCACACAAATAGGGCTAGGCCACGGCCCCACGAAATACAGCTGTAACTTAGTGAGTTGAATTCACACATCACAAAGCGGTTTCTCAGAAAGCTTCTTTCCTTAATAAGACGAGGTTATTTGTGGTCTCGGAGCGCCACCGTGTGTCCTATTGCAGATTCTGCGACAACGCTGCTAGCAAGCTTCTCAGTGAAAACAATCATGGACATCTGTGGGCTGAATTCACCCACAACAAGGAAGTTTCTGAGAAGGCTTCTCGGCAGGTTTCTCCGAGGATAGTTCCTTATTCACCATGCGGTTCCACGATATCCAAGACATCACATCTGAGAGTCCTCAAAATGAGTGCTAGGAAACTCCCCCGAGAAAGGGTGATATAACACTCTGAAATGAATTCACATATCACAAAGCAGTTTCTCAGAGAGCTTGATTCCGCTTTTTCTTGGAGGATACTTCTTTTCTCCTTCTATTCTTCAAAGCCATCTGAATATATCACTTCTCGGAATCCACGGAAACAGTCCAAAGAAACGGTTCCAAAAAGCACTGGCGTAACTCTGTGAGATGAAGTCACACATCAGAAAGCAATCTCTCAGAAAGTTTCTGTGTAGTTATTATGTGAGGACATTTCCTTTTCCACCATGGGCCCCTATGGGCTACCAAATATCACTTTGCAGATTCCACGAAAAGAGTGTTAGCAAACTGCTTCTTGGGGCATAGCTTGTACTCTGTGAGATGAACTCACAGATCAGAAAGAAGTTTCTCAGAAAGCTTCTTTCACGTTTTGAACGGATGAAATTTCCTTTATCAGCGTAGGCCTCAATGCGATCCAAGGAAGCCCTTCTCAGCTTCCTCAAAGACAGTGTTAATGGACTGTTCCACGAAACATAAGTGTAACTCTGTGAGATGAATTCACACATCACCAAGAAGTTTCTAAGAAAGCTTCTTTCTAGGTTTCATCTCTGTATATTTCCTTTGTCACCGCCAGGTTCATTGCGCTATGAAACACCAAATTGCACATTTCCAGAAAACTGTGTTAACAAACTGATCACTGAAGAGAAACGTGTAACTCTGTGAGTTGCATTCACACATGGCAATGCAGTTTCTCAGAAAGCTTCTCTTTAGTTATTATGTGAGGATAATTCCTTTTTCACCCTAGCCCTCAATGAGCTCCCAAATATACCTTTGCAGAATCCACGAGAACTGTGTTAGCAAACTGTTCCAAGAAGGGAAGGGTGGAACTCTGTGTGATGAAGTCACACATCAGAAAGCAATCTCTCAGAAAGCTTCCCTGTAGTTATTATGTGAGGACATTTCCTTTTCCACCATGGGCCCCTAAGGGCTACCAAATATCACTTTGCAGATTCCACGAAAAGAGTGTTAGCAAACTGCTTCTTGAGGCATAGCTTGTAACTCTGTGAGATGAATTCACAGATCAGAAAGAAGTTTCTCAGAAAGCTTCTTTCTAGTTTTCATCTGTGGATATTTCCTTTGTCACTGTCAGGTTCATTGCCCTATGAAATACCAAATTGCAGATTTCCAGAAAACTGTGTTAACAAACAGATCACTGAAGAGAAACGTGTAACTCTGTGACTTGCATTCACACATGGCAATGTAGTTTCTCAGAAAGCTTCTCTTTAGTTATTATGTGAGGATAATTCCTTTTTCACCCTAGCCCTCAATGAGCTCCCAAATATACCTTTGCAGAATCAACGACAACAGTGTTAGCAAACTGTTCCAAGAAGGGAAGGGTGGAACTCTGTGTGATGAAGTTACACATCAGAAAGCAATCTCTCAGAAAGTTTCTCTCTAGTTATTATGTGAGGACATTTCCCTTTTCACCATGGGCCCCTATGGGCTACCAAATATCACTTTCCAGATTCTACGAAAAGAGTGTTAGCAAACTGCTTCCTGAGGCCTAAGTTGTAACTCTGTGAGAAGAATTCACAGATCACGAAGAAATTTCTCAAAAGCTTCTTTCTCATTTTTATTGGAAGATATTTCCATTGGCCCCTTTGTTTTCAAAGGGTTCCGGAATATCTGTTCTCAGATTCCACACAAATAGGGCTAGGCCACGGCCCCACGAAATACAGCTGTAACTTAGTGAGTTGAATTCACACATCACAAAGCGGTTTCTCAGAAAGCTTCTTTCCTTAATAAGACGAGGTTATTTGTGGTCTCGGAGCGCCACCGTGTGTCCTATTGCAGATTCTGCGACAACGCTGCTAGCAAGCTTCTCAGTGAAAACAATCATGGACATCTGTGGGCTGAATTCACCCACAACAAGGAAGTTTCTGAGAAGGCTTCTCGGCAGGTTTCTCCGAGGATAGTTCCTTATTCACCATGCGGTTCCACGATATCCAAGACATCACATCTGAGAGTCCTCAAAATGAGTGCTAGGAAACTCCCCCGAGAAAGGGTGATATAACACTCTGAAATGAATTCACATATCACAAAGCAGTTTCTCAGAGAGCTTGATTCCGCTTTTTCTTGGAGGATACTTCTTTTCTCCTTCTATTCTTCAAAGCCATCTGAATATATCACTTCTCGGAATCCACGGAAACAGTCCAAAGAAACGGTTCCAAAAAGCACTGGCGTAACTCTGTGAGATGAAGTCACACATCAGAAAGCAATCTCTCAGAAAGTTTCTCTGTAGTTATTATGTGAGGACATTTCCTTTTCCACCCTGGGCCCCTATGGGCTACCAAATATCACTTTGCAGATTCCACGAAAAGAGTGTTAGCAAACTGCTTCTTGGGGCATAGCTTGTAACTCTGTGAGATGAACTCACAGATCAGAAAGAAGTTTCTCAGAAAGCTTCTTTCACGTTTTGAACGGATGAAATTTCCTTTATCAGCGTAGGCCTCAATGCGATCCAAGGAAGCCCTTCTCAGCTTCCTCAAAGACAGTGTTAATGGACTGTTCCACGAAACATAAGTGTAACTCTGTGAGATGAATTCACACATCACCAAGAAGTTTCTAAGAAAGCTTCTTTCTAGGTTTCATCTCTGTATATTTCCTTTGTCACCGCCAGGTTCATTGCGCTATGAAACACCAAATTGCACATTTCCAGAAAACTGTGTTAACAAACTGATCACTGAAGAGAAACGTGTAACTCTGTGAGTTGCATTCACACATGGCAATGCAGTTTCTCAGAAAGCTTCTCTTTAGTTATTATGTGAGGATAATTCCTTTTTCACCCTAGCCCTCAATGAGCTCCCAAATATACCTTTGCAGAATCCACGAGAACTGTGTTAGCAAACTGTTCCAAGAAGGGAAGGGTGGAACTCTGTGTGATGAAGTCACACATCAGAAAGCAATCTCTCAGAAAGCTTCCCTGTAGTTATTATGTGAGGACATTTCCTTTTCCACCATGGGCCCCTAAGGGCTACCAAATATCACTTTGCAGATTCCACGAAAAGAGTGTTAGCAAACTGCTTCTTGAGGCATAGCTTGTAACTCTGTGAGATGAATTCACAGATCAGAAAGAAGTTTCTCAGAAAGCTTCTTTCTAGTTTTCATCTGTGGATATTTCCTTTGTCACTGTCAGGTTCATTGCCCTATGAAATACCAAATTGCAGATTTCCAGAAAACTGTGTTAACAAACAGATCACTGAAGAGAAACGTGTAACTCTGTGACTTGCATTCACACATGGCAATGTAGTTTCTCAGAAAGCTTCTCTTTAGTTATTATGTGAGGATAATTCCTTTTTCATCCTAGCCCTCAATGAGCTCCCAAATATACCTTTGCAGAATCCACGACAACAGTGTTAGCAAACTGTTCCAAGAAGGGAAGGGTTAACTCGGTGTGATGAAGTCACACATCAGAAAGCAATCTCTCAGAAAGTTTCTCTGTAGTTATTAAGTGAGGACATTTCCTTTTCCACCATGGGCCCCTATGGGCTACCTAATATCACTTTGCAGATTCCACGAAAAGAGTGTTAGCAAACTGCTTCTTGAGGCATAGTTTGTAACTCTGTGAGATGAATTCACAGATCAGAAAGAAGGTTCTCAGAAAGCTTCTTTCACGTTTTGAACGGATGAAATTTCCTTTATCAGCGTAGGCCTCAATGCGATCCAAGGAAGCCCTTCTCAGCTTCCTCAAAGACAGTGTTAATGGACTGCTCCACGAAACATAAGTGTAACTCTGTGAGATGAATTCACACATCACCAAGAACTTTCCAAGAAAGCTTCTTTCTAGTTTTCATCTCTGGATATTTCCTTTGTCACCGTCAGGTTCATTGCGCTATGAAATACCAAATTGCAGATTTCCAGAAAACTGTGTTAACAAACTGATCACTGAAGAGAAGCGTGTAACTCTGTGAGTTGCATTCACACATGGCAATGCAGTTTCTCAGAAAGCTTCTCTTTAGTTATTATGTGAGGATAATTCCTTTTTCACCCTAGCCCTCAATGAGCTCCCAAATATAAATTTACAGAATCCATAAGAACAGTGTGAACAAACTGTTCCAAGAAGGGAAGGGTGGAACTCTGTGTGATGAAGTCACACATCAGAAAGCAATCTCTCAGAAACTTTCTCTGTAGTTATTATGTGAGGACATTTCCTTTTTCACCATGCGCCCCTATGGGCTACCAAATATCACTTTGCAGATTCCAGGAAAAGAGTGTTAGCAAACTGCTTCTTGAGGCGTAGCTTGTAACTCTGTGAGATGAATTCACAGATCAGAAAGAAGTTTCTCAGAAAGCTTCTTTCACGTTTTGAACGGATGAAATTTCCTTTATCAGCATAGGCCTCAATGCGATCCAAGGAAGCCCTTCTCAGCTTCCTCAAAGACAGTGTTAATGGACTGCTCCACGAAACTTAAGTGTAATTCTGTGAGATGAATTCACACATCACCAAGAAGTTTCTAAGAAAGCTTCTTTCTAGTTTTCATCTCTGGATATTTCCTTTGTCACCGTCAGGTTCATTGCGCTACGAAATACCAATTTGCATATTTCCAGAAAACTGTGTTAACAAACTGATCACTGAAGAGAAGCGTGTAACTCTGTGAGTTGCATTCACACATGGCAATGCAGTTTCTCAGAAAGCTTCTCTTTAGTTATTATGTGAGGATAATTCCTTTTTCACCCTAGCCCTCAATGAGCTCCCAAATATAAATTTACAGAATCCATGAGAACAGTGTGAACAAACTGTTCCAAGAAGGGAAGGGTGGAACTCTGTGTGATGAAGTCACACATCAGAAAGCAATCTCTCAGAAACTTTCTCTGTAGTTATTATGTGAGGACATTTCCTTTTTCACCATGCGCCCCTATGGGCTACCAAATATCACTTTGCAGATTCCAGGAAAAGAGTGTTAGCAAACTGCTTCTTGAGGCGTAGCTTGTAACTCTGTGAGATGAATTCACAGATCAGAAAGAAGTTTCTCAGAAAGCTTCTTTCACGTTTTGAACGGATGAAATTTCCTTTATCAGCATAGGCCTCAATGCGATCCAAGGAAGCCCTTCTCAGCTTCCTCAAAGACAGTGTTAATGGACTGCTCCACGAAACTTAAGTGTAATTCTGTGAGATGAATTCACACATCACCAAGAAGTTTCTAAGAAAGCTTCTTTCTAGTTTTCATCTCTGGATATTTCCTTTGTCACCGTCAGGTTCATTGCGCTACGAAATACCAATTTGCAGATTTCCAGAAAACTGTGTTAACAAACTGATCACTGAAGAGAAACGTGTAACTCTGTGAGTTGCATTCACACATGGCAATGCAGTTTCTCAGAAAGCATCTCTTTCGTTATTATGTGAGGATAATTCCTTTTTCACCCTAGCCCTCAATGAGCTTCCAAATATACCTTTACAGAATCCACGAGAACAGTGTTAACAAACTGTTCCAAGAAGGGAAGGGTGGAACTCTGTGTGATGAAGTCACACATCAGAAAACAATCTCTCAGAAAGTTTCTCTGTATTTATTATGTGAGGACATTTTCTTTTAAACCATGGGCCCCTATGGGCTACCAAATATCACTTTGCAGATTCCACGAAAAGAGTGTTAGCAAACTGCTTCTTCAGGCATAGCTTGTAACTCTGTGAGATGAATTCACAGATCAGAAAGAAGTTTCTCAGAAAGCTTCTTTCACGTTTTGAACGGATGAAATTTCCTTTATCAGCATAGGCCTCAATGCGATCCAAGGAAGCCCTTCTCAGCTTCCTCAAAGACAGTGTTAATGGACTGCTCCACGAAACTTAAGTGTAACTCTGTGAGATGAATTCACACATCACCAAGAAGTTTCTAAGAAAGCTTCTTTCTAGTTTTCATATCTGGATATTCCCTTTGTCACCGTCAGGTTCATTGCGCTATGAAATACCAAATTGCAGATTTCCAGAAAACTGTGTTAACAAACTGATCACTGAAGAGAAGCGTGTAACTCTGTGAGTTGCATTCACACATGGCAATGCAGTTTCTCAGAAAGCTTCTCTTTAGTTATTATGTGAGGATAATTCCTTTTTCACCCTAGCCCTCAATGAGCTCCCAAATATAAATTTACAGAATCCATAAGAACAGTGTGAACAAACTGTTCCAAGAAGGGAAGGGTGGAACTCTGTGTGATGAAGTCACACATCAGAAAGCAATCTCTCAGAAACTTTCTCTGTAGTTATTATGTGAGGACATTTCCTTTTTCACCATGCGCCCCTATGGGCTACCAAATATCACTTTGCAGATTCCAGGAAAAGAGTGTTAGCAAACTGCTTCTTGAGGCGTAGCTTGTAACTCTGTGAGATGAATTCACAGATCAGAAAGAAGTTTCTCAGAAAGCTTCTTTCACGTTTTGAACGGATGAAATTTCCTTTATCAGCATAGGCCTCAATGCGATCCAAGGAAGCCCTTCTCAGCTTCCTCAAAGACAGTGTTAATGGACTGCTCCACGAAACTTAAGTGTAATTCTGTGAGATGAATTCACACATCACCAAGAAGTTTCTAAGAAAGCTTCTTTCTAGTTTTCATCTCTGGATATTTCCTTTGTCACCGTCAGGTTCATTGCGCTACGAAATACCAATTTGCATATTTCCAGAAAACTGTGTTAACAAACTGATCACTGAAGAGAAACGTGTAACTCTGTGAGTTGCATTCACACATGGCAATGCAGTTTCTCAGAAAGCATCTCTTTCGTTATTATGTGAGGGTAATTCCTTTTTCACCCTAGCCCTCAATGAGCTCCCAAATATACCTTTGCAGAATCCACGAGAACAGTGTTAGCAAACTGTTCCAAGAAGGGAAGGGTGGAACTCTGTGTGATGAAGTCACACATCAGAAAGCAATCTCTCAGAAAGTTTCTCTGTAGTTATTATGTGAGGACATTTCCTTTTCCACCATGGGCCCCTATGGGCTACCAAATATCACTTTGCAGATTCCACGAAAAGAGTGTTAGCAAACTGCTTCTTGAGGCATAGCTTGTAACTCTGTGAGATGAATTCACAGATCAGAAAGAAGTTTCTCAGAAAGCTTCTGTCACGTTTTGAACGGATGAAATTTCCTTTATCAGCATAGGCCTCAATGCGATCCAAGGAAGCCCTTCTCAGCTTCCTCAGAGACAGTGTTAAAGGACTGCTCCACGAAACATAAGTGTAACTCTGTGAGATGAATTCACACATCACCAAGAAGTTTCCAAGAAAGCTTCTTTCTAGTTTTCATCTCTGGATATTTCCTTTGTCACCGTCAGGTTCATAGCGCTATGAAATACCAAATTGCAGATTTCCAGAAAACTGTCTTAACAAACTGATCACTGAAGAGAAGCGTGTAACTCTGTGAGTTGCATTCACACATGGCAATGCAGTTTCTCAGAAAGCATCTCTTTCGTTATTATGTGAGGATAATTCCTTTTTCACCCTAGCCCTCAATGAGCTCCCAAATATACCTTTGCAGAATCCACGAGAACAGTGTTAACAATATGTTCCAAGAAGGGAAGGGTGGAACTCTGTGTGATGAAGTCACACATCAGAAAACAATCTCTCAGAAAGTTTCTCTGTAGTTATTATCTGAGGACATTTCCTTTTTCACCATGAGTCCCTATGGGCTACCAAATATCACTTTGCAGATTCCACGAAAAGAGTGTTAGCAAACTGCTTCTTGAGGCATAGCTTGTAACTCTGTGAGATGAATTCACAGATCAGAAAGAAGTTTCTCAGAAAGCTTCTTTCACGTTTTGAACGGAAGAAATTTCCTTTATCAGCGTAGGCCTCAATGCGATACAAGGAAGCCCTTCACAGCTTCCTCAAAGACAGTGTTAATGGACTGCTCCACGAAACATAAGTGTAACTCTGTGAGATGAATTCACACATCACCAAGAAGTTTCTAAGAAAGCTTCTTTCTAGTTTTCAGCTCTGGACATTTCCTTTGTCACCGTCAGGTTCATTGCGCTATGAAATACCAAATTGCAGATTTCCAGAAAACTGTGTTAACAAACTGATCACTGAAGAGAAACGTGTAACTCTGTGAGTTGCATTCACACATGGCAATGCAGTTTCTCAGAAAGCATCTCTTTCGTTATTATGTGAGGATAATTCCTTTTTCACCCTAGCCCTCAATGAGCTCCCAAATATACCTTTGCAGAATCCACGAGAACAGTGTTAGCAAACTGTTCCAAGAAGGGAAGGGTGGAACTCTGTGTGATGAAGTCACACATCAGAAAGCAACCTCTCAGAAAGTTTCTCTGTAGTTATTATGTGAGGACATTTCCTTTTCCACCATGGGCCCCTATGGGCTACCAAATATCACTTTGCAGATTCCACGAAAAGAGTGTTAGCAAACTGCTTCTTGAGGAATAGCTTGTAACTCTGTGAGATGAATTCACAGATCAGAAAGAAGTTTCTCAGAAAGCTTCTTTCACGTTTTGAATGGATGAAATTTCCTTTATCAGCATAGGCCTCAAGCGATCCAAGGAAGCCCTTCTCAGCTTCCTCAAAGACAGTGTTAAAGGACTGCTCCACGAAACATAAGTGTAACTCTGTGAGATGAATTCACACATCACCAAGAAGTTTCTAAGAAAGCTTCTTTCTAGGTTTCATCTCTTGATATTTCCTTTGTCACCATCAGGTTCTTTGCGCTATGAAATACCAAATTGCAGATTTCCAGAAAACTGTGTTAACAAACTGATCACTGAAGAGAAGCGTGTAACTCTGTGAGTTGCATTCACACATGGCAATGCAGTTTCTCAGAAAGCTTCTCTTTAGTTATTATGTGAGGATAATTCCTTTTTCACCCTAGCCCTCAATGAGCTCCAAAATATAAATTTACAGAATCCACGAGAACAGTGTTAACAAACTGTTCCAAGAAGGAAGGGTGGAACTCTGTGTGATGAAGTCACACTTCAGAAAGCAATCTCTCAGAAAGTTTCTCTGTAGTTATTATGTGAGGACATTTCCTTTTCAACCATGGGCCCCTATGGGCTACCAAATATCACTTTGCAGATTCCACGAAAACAGTGTTAGCAAACTGCTTCTTGAGGCATAGCTTGTAACTCTGTGAGATGAATTCACAGATCAGAAAGAAGTTTCTCAGAAAGCTTCTTTCACGTTTTGAACGGATGAAATTTCCTTTATCAGCATAGGCCTCAATGCGATCCAAGGAAGCCCTTCTCAGCTTCCTCAAAGACAGTGTTAATGGACTGCTCCACGAAACATAAGTGTAACTCTGTGAGATGAATTCACACATCACCAAGAAGTTTCTAAGAAAGCTTCTCTCTAGTTTTCATCTCTGGATATTTCCTTTGTCACCGTCAGGTTCATTGCGCTATGAAATACCAAATTGCAGATTTCCAGAAAACTGTGTTAACAAACTGATCACTGAAGAGAAGCGTGTAACTCTGTGAGTTGCATTCACACATGGCAATGCAGTTTCTCAGAAAGCATCTCTTTCGTTATTATGTGAGGATAATTCCTTTTTCACCCTAGCCCTCAATGAGCTCACAAATATACCTTTGCAGAATCCACGAGAACAGTGTTAACAATATGTTCCAAGAAGGGAAGGGTGGAACTCTGTGTGATGAAGTCACACATCAGAAAACAATCTCTCAGAAAGTTTCTCTGTAGTTATTATCTGAGGACATTTCCTTTTTCACCATGAGCCCCTATGGGCTACCAAATATCACTTTGCAGATTCCACGAAAAGAGTGTTAGCAAACTGCTTCTTGAGGCATAGCTTGTAACTCTGTGAGATGAATTCACAGATCAGAAAGAAGTTTCTCAGAAAGCTTCTTTCACGTTTTGAACGGAAGAAATTTCCTTTATCAGCGTAGGCCTCAATGCGATACAAGGAAGCCCTTCACAGCTTCCTCAAAGACAGTGTTAATGGACTGCTCCACGAAACATAAGTGTAACTCTGTGAGATGAATTCACACATCACCAAGAAGTTTCTAAGAAAGCTTCTTTCTAGTTTTCAGCTCTGGACATTTCCTTTGTCACCGTCAGGTTCATTGCGCTATGAAATACCAAATTGCAGATTTCCAGAAAACTGTGTTAACAAACTGATCACTGAAGAGAAACGTGTAACTCTGTGAGTTGCATTCACACATGGCAATGCAGTTTCTCAGAAAGCATCTCTTTCGTTATTATGTGAGGATAATTCCTTTTTCACCCTAGCCCTCAATGAGCTCCCAAATATACCTTTGCAGAATCCACGAGAACAGTGTTAGCAAACTGTTCCAAGAAGGGAAGGGTGGAACTCTGTGTGATGAAGTCACACATCAGAAAGCAACCTCTCAGAAAGTTTCTCTGTAGTTATTATGTGAGGACATTTCCTTTTCCACCATGGGCCCCTATGGGCTACCAAATATCACTTTGCAGATTCCACGAAAAGAGTGTTAGCAAACTGCTTCTTGAGGCATAGCTTGTAACTCTGTGAGATGAATTCACAGATCAGAAAGAAGTTTCTCAGAAAGCTTCTTTCACGTTTTGAATGGATGAAATTTCCTTTATCAGCATAGGCCTCAATGCGATCCAAGGAAGCCCTTCTCAGCTTCCTCAAAGACAGTGTTAAAGGACTGCTCCACGAAACATAAGTGTAACTCTGTGAGATGAATTCACACATCACCAAGAAGTTTCTAAGAAAGCTTCTTTCTAGGTTTCATCTCTTGATATTTCCTTTGTCACCATCAGGTTCATTGCGCTATGAAATACCAAATTGCAGATTTCCAGAAAACTGTGTTAACAAACTGATCACTGAAGAGAAGCGTGTAACTCTGTGAGTTGCATTCACACATGGCAATGCAGTTTCTCAGAAAGCTTCTCTTTAGTTATTATGTGAGGATAATTCCTTTTTCACCCTAGCCCTCAATGAGCTCCAAAATATAAATTTACAGAATCCACGAGAACAGTGTTAACAAACTGTTCCAAGAAGGAAGGGTGGAACTCTGTGTGATGAAGTCACACTTCAGAAAGCAATCTCTCAGAAAGTTTCTCTGTAGTTATTATGTGAGGACATTTCCTTTTCAACCATGGGCCCCTATGGGCTACCAAATATCACTTTGCAGATTCCACGAAAACAGTGTTAGCAAACTGCTTCTTGAGGCATAGCTTGTAACTCTGTGAGATGAATTCACAGATCAGAAAGAAGTTTCTCAGAAAGCTTCTTTCACGTTTTGAACGGATGAAATTTCCTTTATCAGCATAGGCCTCAATGCGATCCAAGGAAGCCCTTCTCAGCTTCCTCAAAGACAGTGTTAATGGACTGCTCCACGAAACATAAGTGTAACTCTGTGAGATGAATTCACACATCACCAAGAAGTTTCTAAGAAAGCTTCTCTCTAGTTTTCATCTCTGGATATTTCCTTTGTCACCGTCAGGTTCATTGCGCTATGAAATACCAAATTGCAGATTTCCAGAAAACTGTGTTAACAAACTGATCACTGAAGAGAAGCGTGTAACTCTGTGAGTTGCATTCACACATGGCAATGCAGTTTCTCAGAAAGCATCTCTTTCGTTATTATGTGAGGATAATTCCTTTTTCACCCTAGCCCTCAATGAGCTCACAAATATACCTTTGCAGAATCCACGAGAACAGTGTTAACAATATGTTCCAAGAAGGGAAGGGTGGAACTCTGTGTGATGAAGTCACACATCAGAAAACAATCTCTCAGAAAGTTTCTCTGTAGTTATTATCAGAGGACATTTCCTTTTTCACCATGAGCCCCTATGGGCTACCAAATATCTCTTTGCAGATTCCACGAAAAGAGTGTTAGCAAACTGCTTCTTGAGGCATAGCTTGTAACTCTGTGAGATGAATTCACAGATCAGAAAGAAGTTTCTCAGAAAGCTTCTTTCACGTTTTGAACGGAAGAAATTTCCTTTATCAGCGTAGGCCTCAATGCGATCCAAGGAAGCCCTTCTCAGCTTCCTCAAAGACAGTGTTAATGGACTGCTCCACGAAACATAAGTGTAACTCTGTGAGATGAATTCACACATCACCAAGAAGTTTCTAAGAAAGCTTCTTTCAAGTTTTCAGCTCTGGACATTTCCTTTGTCACCGTCAGGTTCATTGCGCTATGAAATACCAAATTGCAGATTTCCAGAAAACTGTGTTAACAAACTGATCACTGAAGAGAAACGTGTAACTCTGTGAGTTGCATTCACACATGGCAATGCAGTTTCTCAGAAAGCATCTCTTTCGTTACTATTTGAGGATAATTCCTTTTTCACCCTAGCCCTCAATCAGCTCCCAAATATACCTTTGCAGAATCCACGAGAACAGTGTTAGCAAACTGTTCCAAGAAGGGAAGGGTGGAACTCTGTGTGATGAAGTCACACATCAGAAAGCAACCTCTCAGAAAGTTTCTCTGTAGTTATTATGTGAGGACATTTCCTTTTCCACCATGGGCCCCTATGGGCTACCAAATATCACTTTGCAGATTCCACGAAAAGAGTGTTAGCAAACTGCTTCTTGAGGCATAGCTTGTAACTCTGTGAGATGAATTCACAGATCAGAAAGAAGTTTCTCAGAAAGCTTCTTTCACGTTTTGAATGGATGAAATTTCCTTTATCAGCATAGGCCTCAATGCGATCCAAGGAAGCCCTTCTCAGCTTCCTCAAAGACAGTGTTAATGGACTGCTCCACGAAACATAAGTGTAACTCTGTGAGATGAATTCACACATCACCAAGAAGTTTCTAAGAAAGCTTCTCTCTAGGTTTCATCTCTGGATATTTCCTTTGTCACCGTCAGGTTCATTGCGCTATGAAATACCAAATTGCAGATTTCCAGAAAACTGTGTTAACAAACTGATCACTGAAGAGAAGCGTGTAACTCTGTGAGTTGCATTCACACATGGCAATGCAGTTTCTCAGAAAGCTTCTCTTTAGTTATTATGTGAGGATAATTCCTTTTTCACCCTAGCCCTCAATGAGCTCCCAAATATAAATTTACAGAATCCACGAGAACAGTGTTAACAAACTGTTCCAAGAAGGAAGGGTGGAACTCTGTGTGATGAAGTCACACATCAGAAAGCAATCTCTCAGAAAGTTTCTCTGTAGTTATTATGTGAGGACATTTCCTTTTCAACCATGGGCCCCTATGGGCTACCAAATATCACTTTGCAGATTCCACGAAAACAGTGTTAGCAAACTGCTTCTTGAGCATAGCTTGTAACTCTGTGAGATGAATTCACAGATCAGAAAGAAGTTTCTCAGAAAGCTTCTTTCACGTTTTGAACGGATGAAATTTCCTTTATCAGCATAGGCCTCAATGCGATCCAAGGAAGCCCTTCTCAGCTTCCTCAAAGACAGTGTTAATGGACTGCTTCCACGAAACATAAGTGTAACTCTGTGAGATGAATTCACACATCACCAAGAAGTTTCTAAGAAAGCTTCTCTCTAGGTTTCATCTCTGGATATTTCCTTTGTCACCGTCAGGTTCATTGCGCTATGAAATACCAAATTGCAGATTTCCAGAAAACTGTGTTAACAAACTGATCACTGAAGAGAAACGTGTAACTCTGTGAGTTGCATTCACACATGGCAATGCAGTTTCTCAGAAAGCATCTCTTTCGTTATTATGTGAGGATAATTCCTTTTTCACCCTAGCCCTCAATGAGCTCACAAATATACCTTTGCAGAATCCACGAGAACAGTGTTAACAATATGTTCCAAGAAGGGAAGGGTGGAACTCTGTGTGATGAAGTCACACATCAGAAAACAATCTCTCAGAAAGTTTCTCTGTAGTTATTATCTGAGGACATTTCCTTTTTCACCATGAGCCCCTATGGGCTACCAAATATCTCTTTGCAGATTCCACGAAAAGAGTGTTAGCAAACTGCTTCTTGAGGCATAGCTTGTAACTCTGTGAGATGAATTCACAGATCAGAAAGAAGTTTCTCAGAAAGCTTCTTTCACGTTTTGAACGGAAGAAATTTCCTTTATCAGCGTAGGCCTCAATGCGATCCAAGGAAGCCCTTCTCAGCTTCCTCAAAGACAGTGTTAATGGACTGCTCCACGAAACATAAGTGTAACTCTGTGAGATGAATTCACACATCACCAAGAAGTTTCTAAGAAAGCTTCTTTCTAGTTTTCAACTCTGGACATTTCCTTTGTCACCGTCAGGTTCATTGCGCTATGAAATACCAAATTGCAGATTTCCAGAAAACTGTGTTAACAAACTGATCACTGAAGAGAAACGTGTAACTCTGTGAGTTGCATTCACACATGGCAATGCAGTTTCTCAGAAAGCATCTCTTTCGTTATTATTTGAGGATAATTCCTTTTTCACCCTAGCCCTCAATGAGCTCCCAAATATACCTTTGCAGAATCCACGAGAACAGTGTTAGCAAACTGTTCCAAGAAGGGAAGGGTGGAACTCTGTGTGATGAAGTCACACATCAGAAAGCAACCTCTCAGAAAGTTTCTCTGTAGTTATTATGTGAGGACATTTCCTTTTCCACCATGGGCCCCTATGGGCTACCAAATATCACTTTGCAGATTCCACGAAAAGAGTGTTAGCAAACTGCTTCTTGAGGCATAGCTTGTAACTCTGTGAGATGAATTCACAGATCAGAAAGAAGTTTCTCAGAAAGCTTCTTTCACGTTTTGAATGGATGAAATTTCCTTTATCAGCATAGGCCTCAATGCGATCCAAGGAAGCCCTTCTCAGCTTCCTCAAAGACAGTGTTAAAGGACTGCTCCACGAAACATAAGTGTAACTCTGTGAGATGAATTCACACATCACCAAGAAGTTTCTAAGAAAGCTTCTCTCTAGTTTTCATCTCTGGATATTTCCTTTGTCACCGTCAGGTTCATTGCGCTATGAAATACCAAATTGCAGATTTCCAGAAAACTGTGTTAACAAACTGATCACTGAAGAGAAACGTGTAACTCTGTGAGTTGCATTCACACATGGCAATGCAGTTTCTCAGAAAACTTCTCTTTAGTTATTATGTGAGGATAATTCCTTTTTCACCCTAGCCCTCAATGAGCTCCCAAATATACCTTTGCAGAATCCACGAGAACAGTGTTAGCAAACTGTTCCAAGAAGGGAAGGGTGGAACTCTGTGTGATGAAGTCACACATCAGAAAGCAACCTCTCAGAAAGTTTCTCTGTAGTTATTATGTGAGGACATTTCCTTTTTCACCATCGGCCCCTATGGGCTACCAAATATCACTTTGCAGATTCCAGGAAAAGAGTGTTAGCAAACTGCTTCTTGAGGCATAGCCTGTAACTCTGTGAGATGAATTCACAGATCAGAAAGAAGTTTCTCAGAAAGCTTCTTTCACGTTTTGAACGGATGAAATTTCCTTTATTAGCATAGGCCTCAATGCGATCCAAGGAAGCCCTTCTCAGCTTCCTCAAAGACAGTGTTAATGGACTGCTCCACGAAACATAAGTGTAACTCTGTGAGATGAATTCACACATCACCAAGTAGTTTCCAAGAAAGCTTCTTTCTAGTTTTCATCTCTGGATATTTCCTTTGTCACCGTCAGGTTCATTGCCCTAAGAAATACCAAATTGCAGATTTCCAGAAAACTGTCTTAACAAACTGATCACTGAAGAGAAACGTGTAACTCTGTGAGTTGCATTCACACATGGCAATGCAGTTTCTCAGAAAGCATCTCTTTCGTTATTATGTGAGGATAATTCCTTTTTCACCCTAGCCCTCAATGAGCTCCCAAATATACCTTTGCAGAATCCACGAGAAGAGTGTTAACAAAATGTTCCAAGAAGGGAAGGGTGGAACTCAGTGTGATGAAGTCACACATCAGAAAGCAATCTCTCAGAAAGTTTCTCTGTAGTTATTATCTGAGGACATTTCCTTTTTCGCCATGGGCCCCCATGGGCTACCAAATATCACTTTGCAGATTCCACAAAAAGAGTGTTAGCAAACTGCTTCTTGAGGCATAGCTTGTAACTCTGTGAGATGAATTCACAGATCAGAAAGAAGTTTCTCAGAAAGCTTCTTTCACGTTTTGAACGGATGAAATTTCCTTTATCAGCGTAGGCCTCAATGCGATCCAAGGAAGCCCTTCTCAGGTTCCTCAAAGACAGTGTTAATGGACTGCTCCACGAAACATAAGTGTAACTCTGTGAGATGAATTCACACATCACCAAGAAGTTTCTAAGAAAGCTTCTTTCTAGTTTTCATCTCTGGATATTTCCTTTGTCACCGTCAGGTTCATTGCGCTATGAAATACCAAATTGCAGATTTCCAGAAAACTGTGTTAACAAACTGATCACTGAAGAGAAACGTGTAACTCAGTGACATGCATTCACACATGGCAATGCAGTTACTCAGAAAGCTTCTCTTTAGTTATTATGTGAGGATAATTCCTTTTTCACCCTAGCCCTCAATGAGCTCCCAAATATACCTTTGCAGAATCCACGAGAACAGTGTTAACAAAATGTTCCAAGAAGGGAAGGGTGGAACTCTGTGTGATGAAGTCACACATGAGAAAGCAATCTCTCAGAAAGTTTCTCTGTAGTTATTATGTGAGGACATTTCCTTTTTCACCATGGGCCCCTATGGGCTACCAAATATCACTTTGCAGATTCCAGGAAAAGAGTGTTAGCAAACTGCTTCTTGAGGCATAGCTTGTAACTCTGTGAGATGAATTCACAGATCAGAAAGAAGTTTCTCAGAAAGCTTCTTTCACGTTTTGAACGGATGAAATTTCCTTTATCAGCATAGGCCTCAATGCGATCCAAGGAAGCCCTTCGCAGCTTCCTCAAAGACAGTGTTAATGGACTGCTCCACGAAACTTAAGTGTAACTCTGTGAGATGAATTCACACATCACCAAGAAGTTTCCAAGAAAGCTTCTTTGTAGTTTTCATCTCTGGATATTTCCTTTGTCACCGTCAGCTTCATTGGGCTATGAAATACCAAATTGCAGATTTCCAGAAAACTGTGTTAACAAACTGATCACTGAAGAGAAGCGTGTAACTCTGTGAGTTGCATTCACACATGGCAATGCAGTTTCTCAGAAAGCATCTCTTTCGTTATTATGTGAGGATAATTCCTTTTTCACCCTAGCCCTCAATGAGCTCCCAAATATACCTTTGCAGAATCCACGAGAACAGTGTTAACAAAATGTTCCAAGAAGGGAAGGGTGGAACTCTGTGTGATGAAGTCACACATCAGAAAACAATCTCTCAGAAAGTTTCTCTGTAGTTATTATCTGAGGACATTTCCTTTTCCACCATGGGCCCCTATGGGCTACCAAATATCACTTTGCAGATTCCACGAAAAGAGTGTTAGCAAACTGCTTCTTGAGGCACAGCTTGTAACTCTGTGAGATGAATTCACAGATCAGAAAGAAGTTTCTCAGAAAGCTTCTTTCACGTTTTGAACGGATGAAATTTCCTTTATCAGCGTAGGCCTCAATGCGATACAAGGAAGCCCTTCTCAGCTTCCTCAAAGACAGTGTTAATGGACTGCTCCACGAAACATAAGTGTAACTCTGTGAGATGAATTCACACATCACCAAGAAGTTTCTAAGAAAGCTTCTTTCTAGTTTTCAGCTCTGGACATTTCCTTTGTCACCGTCAGGTTCATTGCGCTATGAAATACCAAATTGCAGATTTCCAGAAAACTGTGTTAACAAACTGATCACTGAAGAGAAACGTGTAACTCTGTGAGTTGCATTCACACATGGCAATGCAGTTTCTCGGAAAGCTTCTCTTTAGTTATTATGTGAGGATAATTCCTTTTTCACCCTTGCACTCAATGAGCTCCCAAATATACCTTTGCAGAATCCACGAGAACAGTGTTAGCAAACTATTCCAAGAAAGGAAGGGTGGAACTCTGTGTGATGAAGTCACACATCAGAAAGCAATCTCTCAGAAAGTTTCTCTGTAGTTATTATGTGAGGACATTTCCTTTTTCACCATGGGCCCCTATGGGCTACCAAATATCACTTTGCAGATTCCACGAAAAGTGTGTTAGCAAACTGCTTCTTGAGGCATAGCTTGTAACTCTGTGAGATGAATTCACAGATCAGAAAGAAGTTTCTCAGAAAGCTTCTTTCACGTTTTGAACGGATGAAATTTCCTTTATCAGCATAGGCCCCAATGCGATCCAAGGAAGCCCTTCTCAGCTTCCTCAAAGACAGTGTTAATGGACTGCTCCACGAAACTTAAGTGTAACTCTGTGAGATGAATTCAAACATCACCAAGAAGTTTCTAAGGAAGCTTCTTTCTAGTTTTCATCTCTGGATATTTCCTTTGTCACCGTCAGGTTCATTGTGCTATGAAATACCAAATTCCAGATTTCCAGAAAACTGTGTTAACAAACTGATCACTGAAGAGAAACGTGTAACTCTGTGAGTTGCATTTACACATGGCAATGCAGTTTCTCAGAAAGCTTCTCTTTAGTTATTATGTGAGGATAATTCCTTTTTCACCCTAGCCCTCAATGAGCTCCAAAATATAAATTTACAGAATCTACGAGAACAGTGTTAACAAACTGTTCCAAGAAGGAAGGGTGAAACTCTGTGTGATGAAGTCACACATCAGAAAGCAATCTCTCAGAAAGTTTCTCTGTAGTTATTATGTGAGGACATTTCCTTTTCAACCATGGGCCCCTATGGGCTACCAAATATCACTTTGCAGATTCCACGAAAAGAGTGTTAGCAAACTGCTTCTTGAGGCATAGCTTGTAACTCTGTGAGATGAATTCACAGATCAGAAAGAAGTTTCTCAGAAAGCTTCTTTCACGTTTTGAACGGATGAAATTTCCTTTATCAGCATAGGCCTCAATGCGATCCAAGGAAGCCCTTCTCAGCTTCCTCAAAGACAGTGTTAATGGACTGCTCCACGAAACATAAGTGTAACTCTGTGAGATGAATTCGCACATCACCAAGAAGTTTCTAAGAAAGCTTCTTTCTAGTTTTCATCTCTGGATATTTCCATTGTCACCGTCAGGTTCATTGCGCTATGAAATACCAAATTGCAGATTTCCAGAAAACTGTGTTAACAAACTGATCACTGAAGAGAAACGTGTAACTCTGTGAGTTGCATTCACACATGGCAATGCAGTTTCTCAGAAAGGATCTCTTTCGTTATTATGTGAGGATAATTCCTTTTTCACCCTAGCCCTCAATGAGCTCCCAAATATACCTTTGCAGAATCCACGAGAACAGTGTTAACAAAATGTTCCAAGAAGGGAAGGGTGGAACTCTGTGTGATGAAGTGAGACATCAGAAAGCAATCTCTCAGAAAGTTTCTCTGTAGTTATTATCTGAAGACATTTCCTTTTTCACCATGGGCCCCTATGGGCTACCAAATATCACTTTGCAGATTCCACGAAAAGAGTGTTAGCAAACTGCTTCTTGAGGCATAGCTTGTAACTCTGTGAGATGAATTCACAGATCAGAAAGAAGTGTGTCAGAAAGCTTCTTTCACGTATTGAACGGATGAAATTTCCTTTATCAGCATAGGCCTCAATGATATCCAAGGAAGCCCTTTTCAGCTTCCTCAAAGACAGTGTTAATGGACTGCTCCACGAAACTTAAGTGTAACTCTGTGAGATGAATTCAAACATCACCAAGAAGTTTCTAAGAAAGCTTCTTTCTATTTTTCATCTCTGGATATTTCCTTTGTCACCGTCAGGTTCATTGTGCTATGAAATACCAAATTGCAGATTTCCAGAAAACTGTGTTAACAAACTGATCACTGAAGAGAAACGTGTAACTCTGTGAGTTGCATTCACACATGGCAATGCAGTTTCTCAGAAAGCTTCTCTTTAGTTATTATGTGAGGATAATTCCTTTTTCACCCTAGCCCTCAATGAGCTCCCAAATATACCTTTACAGAATCCACGAGAACAGTGTTAACAAACTGTTCCAAGAAGGGAAGGGTGGAACTCTGTGTGATGAAGTCACACATCAGAAAGCAATCTCTCAGAAAGTTTCTCTGTAGTTATTATGTGAGGACATTTCCTTTTTCACCATGGGCCCCTATGGGCTACCAAATATCAATTTGCAGATTCCACGAAAAGAGTGTTAGCAAACTGCTTCTTGAGGCATAGCTTGTAACTCTGTGAGATGAATTCACAGATCAGAAAGGAGTTTCTCAGAAAGCTTCTTTCACCTTCCGAACGGATGAAATTTCCTTTATCAGCATAGGCACCAATGCGATCCAAGGAAGCCCTTTTCAGCTTCCTCAAAGACAGTGTTAACGGACTGCTCCACGAAACTTAAGTGTAACTCTGTGAGATGAATTCAAACATCACCAAGAAGTTTCTAAGAAAGCTTCTTTCTATTTTTCATCTCTGGATATTTCCTTTGTCACCGTCAGGTTCATTGTGCTATGAAATACCAAATTGCAGATTTCCAGAAAACTGTGTTAACAAACTGATCACTGAAGAGAAACGTGTAACTCTGTGAGTTGCATTCACACATGGCAATGCAGTTTCTCAGAAAGCTTCTCTTTAGTTATTATGTGAGGATAATTCCTTTTTCACCCTAGCCCTCAATGAGTTCCCAAATATACCTTTGCAGAATCCACGAGAACAGTGTTAACAAAATGTTCCAAGAAGGGAAGGGTGGAACTCTGTGTGATGAAGTCACACATCAGAAAGCAATCTCTCAGAAAGTTTCTCTGTAGTTATTATGTGAGGACATTTCCTTTTTCACCACGGGCCCCTATGGGCTACCAAATATCACTTTGCAGATTCCAGGAAAAGAGTGTTAGCAAACTGCTTCTTGAGGCATAGCTTGTAACTCTGTGAGATGAATTCACAGATCAGAAAGAAGTGTGTCAGAAAGCTTCTTTCACGTATTGAACGGATGAAATTTCCTTTATCAGCATAGGCCTCAATGATATCCAAGGAAGCCCTTTTCAGCTTCCTCAAAGACAGTGTTAATGGACTGCTCCACGAAACTTAAGTGTAACTCTGTGAGATGAATTCACACATCACCAAGAAGTTTCTAAGAAAGCTTCTTTCTAGTTTTCATCTCTGGATATTTCCTTTGTCACCGTCAGGTTCATTGCGCTACGAAATACCAATTTGCAGATTTCCAGAAAACTGTGTTAACAAACTGATCACTGAAGAGAAACGTGTAACTCTGTGAGTTGCATTCACACATGGCAATGCAGTTTCTCAGAAAGCATCTCTTTCGTTATTATGTGAGGATAATTCCTTTTTCACCCTAGCCCTCAATGAGCTCCCAAATATACCTTTGCAGAATCCACGAGAACAGTGTTAGCAAACTGTTCCAAGAAGGGAAGGGTGGAACTCTGTGTGATGAAGTCACACATCAGAAAGCAATGTCTCAGAAAGTTTCTCTGTAGTTATTATGTGAGGACATTTCCTTTATAACCATGAGCCCCAATAGGCTCCCAAATATCACTTTGCAGATTCCACGAAAAGAGTGTTAGCAAACTGCTTCTTGAGGCAGAGATTGTAACTCTGTGAGATGAACTCACAGATCAGAAAGAAGTTTCTCAGAAAGCTTCTTTCACGTTTTGAACGGATGAAATTTCCTTTATCAGCGCAGGCCTCAATGTGATCCAAAGAAGCCCTTCTCAGTTTCCCCAAAGACAGTGTTAATGGACTGTACCACGAAACATAAGTGTAACTCTGTGAGATGAATTCACACATCACCAAGAAGTTTCTAAGAAAGCTTCTTTCTAGTTTTCATCTGGATATTTCCTTTGTCACTGTAATGCTCTTTGCGCTATGAAGTATCTAATTGCAGATTTCCAGAAAACTGTGCTAACAAACTGATCACTGAAGAGAAACGTGTAACTCTGTGAGTTGCATTCACACATGGCAATGCAGTTTCTCAGAAAGCTTCTCTTTAGTTATTATGTGAGGATAATTCCTTTATCACCATGGGCCCCAATATGCTCCCAAATATCACTTTGCAGTTTCCACGAAAAGAGTGTTAGCAAACTGCTTCTTGAGGCTGAGGTTGTAACTCTGTGAGATGAACTCACAGATCAGAAAGAAGTTTCTCAGAAAGCTTCTTTCTCATTTTTATTGGAAGATGTTTCCATTGGCCCCATTGTTTTCAAAGGGATCGGGAATATCTGTTCTCAGATTCCACACAAATAGGGCTAGGCCACGGCCCCACGAAATACAGCTGCAACTTAGTGAGTTGAATTCACACATCACAAAGCGGTTTCTCAGAAAGCTTCTTTCTTTAGTAAGACCAGGTTATTTGTGGTCTTGGAGCGCCACCGTGTTTCCTATTGCAGATTCTGCGAAAACTCTGCTAGGAAGTTTCTCAGTGGAAACAATGATGGACATCTGTGGGCTGAATTCACCCACAACAAAAAGTTTCTGAGAAGGCTTCTCTGCAGGTTTCTCTGAGGATAGTTCCTTATTCAGCATGCGATTCAACGATATCCAAGACATCACATCTGAGATTCCTTAAAATGAGTGCTAGGAAACTCCCCCGAGAAAGGGTGATAGAACACTGTGAAATGAATTCACATATCACAAAGCAGTTTCTCAGAAAGGTTGGTTCTGCTTTCTCTTGGAGGATATTTCTTTTTCCTTCTATTCTTCAAAGCTATCTGAAATATCACTTCTCGGAATCCACGGAAACAGTCCTAAGAAACGTCTCCAAAAAACAATGGCGTAACTCTGTGAGTTGCATTCACACATGGCAATGCAGTTTCTCAGAAAGCTTCTCTTTAGTTATTATGTGAGGATAATTCCTTTATCACCATGGGCCCCAATATGCTCCCAAATATCACTTTGCAGTTTCCACGAAAAGAGTGTTATCAAACTGCTTCTTGAGGCAGAGGTTGTAACTCTGTGAGATGAACTCACAGATCAGAAAGAAGTTTCTCAGAAAGCTTCTTTCACGTTTTGAACGGAGGAAATTTCCTTTATCAGCGTAGGCCTCAATGTGATCCAAAGAAGCCCTTCTCAGTTTCCCCAAAGACAGTGTTAATGGACTGCTCCACGAAACATAAGTGTAACTCTGTGAGATGAATTCACACATCACCAAGAAGTTTCTAAGAAAGCTTCTTTCTAGTTTTCATCTGTGGATATTTCCTTTGTCACTGTAATGTTCATTGCGCTATGAAGTATCTAATTGCAGATCTCCAGAAAACTGTGCTAACAAACTGATCACTGAAGAGAAACGTGTAACTCTGTGAGTTGCATTCACACATGGCAATGCACTTTCTCAGAAAGCTTCTCTTTAGTTATTATGTGAGGATATTTCCTTTATCACCATGGGCCCAATAGGCTGCCAAATATCACTTTGTAGATTCCACGAGAAGAGTGTTAGCAAACTTCTTCTTGAGGCAGAGGTTCTAACTCTGTGAGATGAACTCACAGATCAGAAAGAAGTTTCTCAGAAAGCGTCCTCCACGTTTTGAACGGATGAAATTTCGTTTATCAGCGTAGGCCTCAATGTGATCCAAAGAAGCCCTTCTCAGATTCCTCAAAGACAGTGTTAATGGACTGCTCCACGAAACATAACTGTAACTCTGTGAGATGAATTCACACATCACCAAGAAGTTTCTAAGAAAGCTTCTTTCTAGTTTTCATCTGGATATTTCCTTTGTCACTGTAATGTTCATTGCGCTATGAAGTATCTAATTGCAGATTTCCAGAAAACTGTGCTAACAAACTGATCACTGAAGAGAAACGTTTAGCTCTGTGAGTTTCATTCACACATGGCAATGCAGTTTCTCAGAAAGCTTCTCTTTAGTTATTATGTGAGGATAATTCCTTTATCACCATGGGCCCCAATATGCTCCCAAATATCACTTTGCAGATTCCACAAAAAGAGTGTTAGCAAACTGCTTCTTGAGGCAGAGGTTGTAACTCTGTGAGATGAACTCACAGATCAGAAAGAAGTTTCTCAGAAAGCTTCTTTCTCATTTTTATTGGAAGATGTTTCCATTGGCCCCATTGTTTTCAAAGGGATCGGGAATATCTGTTCTCAGATTCCACACAAATAGGGCTAGGCCACGGCCCCACGAAATACAGCTGCAACTTAGTGAGTTGAATTCACACATCACAAAGCGGTTTCTCAGAAAGCTTCTTTCTTTAGTAAGACCAGGTTATTTGTGGTCTTGGAGCGCCACCGTGTTTCCTATTGCAGATTCTGCGAAAACTCTGCTAGCAAGTTTCTCAGTGGAAACAATGATGGACATCTGTGGGCTGAATTCACCCACAACAAAAAGTTTCTGAGAAGACTTCTCTGCAGGTTTCTCTGAGGATAGATCCTTATTCAGCATGCGATTCAACGATATAAAAGACATCACATCTGAGATTCCTCAAAATGAGTGCTAGGAAACTCCCCAGAGAAAGGGTGATAGAACACTGTGAAATGAATTCACATAACACAAAGCAGTTTCTCAGAAAGGTTGGTTTTGCTTTCTCTTGGAGGATATTTCTTTTTCCTTCTATTCTTCAAAGCTATCTGAAATATCACTTCTCGGAATCCACGGAAACAGTCTTAAGAAACGTCTCCAAAAAACAATGGCGTAACTCTGTGAGATGCATTCACACATGGCAATGCAGTTTCTCAGAAAGCTTCTCTTTAGTTATTATGTGAGGATAATTCCTTTATCACCATGGGCCCCAATAGGCTGCCAAATACCACTTTGCAGATTCCACGAAAGGAGTGTTAGCAAACTGCTTCTTGAGGCAGAGGTTGTAACTCTGTGAGATGAACTCACAGATCAGAAAGAAGTTTCTCAGAAAGCTTCTTTCACGTTTTGAACGGAGGAAATTTCCTTTATCAGCGTAGGCCTCAATGTGATCCAAAGAAGCCCTTCTCAGTTTCCCCAAAGACAGTGTTAATGGACTGCTCCACGAAACATAAGTGTAACTCTGTGAGATGAATTCACACATCACCAAGAAGTTTCTAAGAAAGCTTCTTTCTAGTTTTCATCTGTGGATATTTCCTTTGTCACTGTAATGTTCATTGCACTATGAAGTATCTAATTGCAGATTTCCAGAAAACTGTGCTAACAAACTGATCACTGAAGAGAAACGTGTAACTCTGTGAGTTGCATTCACACATGGCAATGCAGTTTCTCAGAAAGCTTCTCTTTAGTTATTATGTGAGGATATTTCCTTTATCACCATGAGCCCCAATAGGCTCCCAAATATCACTTTGCAGATTAAACGAAAAGAGTGTTAGCAAACTGCTTCTTGAGGCAGAGATTGTAACTCTGTGAGATGAACTCACAGATCAGAAAGAAGTTTCTCAGAAAGCTTCTTTCACGTTTTGAACGGATGAAATTTCCTTTATCAGCGTAGGCCTCAATGTGATCCAAAGAAGCCCTTCTCAGTTTCCCCAAAGACAGTGTTAATGGACTGCTCCACGAAACATAAGTGTAACTCTGTGAGATGAATTCACACATCACCAAGAAGTTTCTAAGAAAGCTTCTTTCTAGTTTTCATCTGGATATTTCCTTTGTCACTGTAATGTTCATTGCGCTATGAAGTATCTAATTGCAGATTTCCAGAAAACTGTGCTAACAAACTGATCACTGAAGAGAAACGTGTAACTCTGTGAGTTGCATTCACACATGGCAATTCAGTTTCTCAGAAAGCTTCTCTTTACTTATTATGTGAGGATAATTCCTTTATCACCATGGGCCTCAATATGCTCCCAAATATCACTTTGCAGTTTACACGAAAAGAGTGTTAGCAAACTGCTTCTTGAGGCAGAGGTTGTAACTCTGTGAGATGAATTCACAGATTAGAAAGAAGTTTCTCAGAAAGCTTCTTTCACGTTTTGAACGGAGGAAATTTCCTTTATCAGCGTAGGCCTCAATGTGATCCAAAGAAGCCCTTCTCAGTTTCCCCAAAGACGATGTTAATGGACTGTTCCACGAAACATAAGTGTAACTCTGTGAGATGAATTCACACATCACCAAGAAGTTTCTAAGAAAGCTTCTTTCTAGTTTTCATCTGTGGATATTTCCTTTGTCACTGTAATGTTCATTGCGCTATGAAGTATCTAATTGCAGATTTCCAGAAAACTGTGCTAACAAACTGATCACTGAAGAGAAACGTGTAAATCTGTGAGTTGCATTCACACATGGCAATGCAGTTTCTCAGAAAGCTTCTCTTTAGTTATTATGTGAGGATATTTCCTTTATCACCATGAGCCCCAATAGGCTCCCAAATATCACTTTGCAGATTAAACGAAAAGAGTGTTAGCAAACTGCTTCTTGAGGCAGAGATTGTAACTCTGTGAGATGAACTCACAGATCAGAAAGAAGTTTCTCAGAAAGCTTCTTTCACGTTTTGAACGGATGAAATTTCCTTTATCAGCGTAGGCCTCAATGTGATCCAAAGAAGCCCTTCTCAGTTTCCCCAAAGACAGTGTTAATGGACTGCTCCACGAAACATAAGTGTAACTCTGTGAGATGAATTCACACATCACCAAGAAGTTTCTAAGAAAGCTTCTTTCTAGTTTTCATCTGGATATTTCCTTTGTCACTGTAATGCTCACTGCGCTATGAAGTATCTAATTGCAGATTTCCAGAAAACTGTGCTAACAAACTGATCACTGAAGAGAAACGTGTAACTCTGTGAGTTGCATTCACACATGGCAATGCAGTTTCTCAGAAAGCTTCTCTTTAGTTATTATGTGAGGATAATTCCTTTATCACCATGGGCCCCAATATGCTCCCAAATATCACTTTGCAGTTTCCACTAAAAGAGTGTTAGCAAACTGCTTCTTGAGGCAGAGGTTGTAACTCTGTGAGATGAACTCACAGATCAGAAAGAAGTTTCTCAGAAAGCTTCTTTCACGTTTTGAACGGATGAAATTTCCTTTATCAGCGTAGGCCTCAATGTGATCCAAAGAAGCCCTTCTCAGTTTCCCCAAAGACAGTGTTAATGGACTGCTCCACGAAACATAAGTGTAACTCTGTGAGATGAATTCACACATCACCAAGAATTTTCTAAGAAAGCTTCTTTCTAGTTTTCATCTGGATATTTCCTTTGTCACTGTAATGTTCATTGCGCTATGAAGTATCTAATTGCAGATTTCCAGAAAACTGTGCTAACAAACTGATCACTGAAGAGAAACGTGTAACTCTGTGAGTTGCATTCACACATGGCAATGCAGTTTCTCAGAAAGCTTCTCTTTAGTTATTATGTGAGGATAATTCCTTTATCACCATGGGCCCCAATATGCTCCCAAATATCACTTTGCAGTTTCCACGAAAAGAGTGTTAGCAAACTGCTTCTTGAGGCAGAGGTTGTAACTCTGTGAGATGAACTCCCAGATCAGAAAGAAGTTTCTCAGAAAGCTTCTTTCACGTTTTGAATGGATGAAATTTCCTTTATCAGCGTAGGCCTCAATGTGATCCAAAGAAGCCCTTCTCAGTTTCCCCATAGACAGTGTTAATGGACTGCTCCACGAAACATAAGTGTAACTCTGTGAGATGTATTCACACATCACCAAGAAGTTTCTAAGAAAGCTTCTTTCTAGTTTTCATCTGGATATTTCCTTTGTCACTGTAATGTTCATTGCGCTATGAAGTATCTAATTGCAGATTTCCAGAAAACTGTGCTAACAAACTGATCACTGAAGAGAAACGTGTAACTCTGTGAGTTGCATTCACACATGGCAATGCAGTTTCTCAGAAAGCTTCTCTTTAGTTATTATGTGAGGATAATTCCTTTATCACCATCGGCCCCAATATGCTCCCAAATATCACTTTGCAGTTTACACGAAAAGAGTGTTAGCAAACTGCTTCTTGAGGCAGAGGTTGTAACTCTGTGAGATGAACTCACAGATTAGAAAGAAGTTTCTCAGAAAGCATCTTTCACGTTTTGAACGGAGGAAATTTCCTTTATCAGCGTAGGCCTCAATGTGATCCAAAGAAGCCCTTCTCAGTTTCCCCAAAGACAGTGTTAATGGACTGCTCCACGAAACATAAGTGTAACTCTGTGAGATGAATTCACACATCACCAAGAAGTTTCTAAGAAACCTTCTTTCTAGTTTTCATCTGGATATTTCCTTTGTCACTGTAATGTTAATTGCGCTATGAAGTATCTAATTGCAGATTTATAGAAAACTGTGCTAGCAAACTGATGACTGAAGAGAAACGTGTAACTCTGTGAGTTGCATTCACACATGGCAATTCAGTTTCTCAGAAAGCTTCTCTTTAGTTATTATGTGAGGATAATTCCTTTATCACCATGGGCCCCAATATGCTCCCAAATATCACTTTGCAGTTTCCACGAAAAGAGTGTTAGCAAACTGCTTCTTGAGGCAGAGGTTGTAACTCTGTGAGATGAACTCACAGATTAGAAAAAAGTTTCTCAGAAAGCTTCTTTCTCGTTTTGAACGGAGGAAATTTCCTTTATCAGCGTAGGCCTCAATGTGATCCAAAGAAGCCCTTCTCAGTCTCCCCAAAGACAGTGTTAATGGACTGATCCACGAAACATAAGTGTAACTCTGTGAGATGAATTCACACATCACCAAGAAGTTTCTAAGAAAGCTTCTTTCTAGTTTTCATCTGTGGATATTTCCTTTGTCACTGTAATGTTCATTGCGCTATGAAGTATCTAATTGCAGATTTCCAGAAAACTGTGCTAACAAACTGATCACTGAAGAGAAACGTGTACCTCTGTGAGTTGCATTCACACATGGCAATTCAGTTTCTCAGAAAGCTTCTCTTTAGTTATTATGTGAGGATATTTCCTTTATCACCATGAGCCCCAATAGGCTCCCAAATATCACTTTGCAGATTCCACGAAAAGAGTGTTAGCAAAATATTTCTTGAGGCAGATATTGTAACTCTGTGAGATGAACTCACAGATCAGAAAGAAGTTTCTCAGAAAGCTTCTTTTACGTTTTGAACGTAGGAAATTTCGTTTATCAGCGTAGGCCTCAATGTGATCCAAAGAAGCCCTACTCAGATTCCTCAAAGACAGTGTTAATGGACTGCTCCACGAAACATAAGTGTAACTCTGTGAGATGAATTCACACATCACCAAGAAGTTTCTAAGAAAGCTTCTTTCTAGTTTTCATCTGGATATTTCCTTTGTCACTGTAATGTTCATTGCGCTATGAAGTATCTAATTGCAGATTTCCAGAAAACTGTGCTAACAAACTGATCACTGAAGAGAAACGTTTAGCTCTGTGAGTTTCATTCGCACATGGCAATGCAGTTTCTCAAAAAGCTTCTCTTTAGTTATTATGTGAGGATAATTCCTTTATCACCATGGGCCACAATATGCTCCCAAATATCACTTTGCAGATTCCACAAAAAGAGTGTTAGCAAACTGCTTCTTGAGGCAGAGGTTGTAACTCTGTGAGATGAACTCACAGATCAGAAAGAAGTTTCTCAGAAAGCTTCTTTCACGTTTTGAACGGAGGAAATTTCCTTTATCAGCGTAGGCCTCAATGTGATCCAAAGAAGCCCTTCTCAGTTTCCCCAAAGACAGTGTTAATGGACTGTTCCACGAAACATAAGTGTAACTCTGTGAGATGAATTCACACATCACCAAGAAGTTTCTAAGAAAGCTTCTTTCTAGTTTTCATCTGTGGATATTTCCTTTGTCACTGTAATGTTCATTGCGCTATGAAGTATCTAATTGCAGATTTCCAGAAAACTGTGCTAACAAACTGATCACTGAAGAGAAACGTGTAACTCTGTGAGTTGCATTCACACATGGCAATGCAGTTTCTCAGAAAGCTTCTCTTTAGTTATTATGTGAGGATAATTCCTTTATCATCATGGGCCCCAATATGCTCCCAAATATCACTTTGCAGTTTCCACGAAAAGAGTGTTAGCAAACTGCTTCTTGAGGCAGAGGTTGTAACTCTGTGAGATGAACTCCCAGATCAGAAAGAAGTTTCTCAGAAAGCTTCTTTCACGTTTTGAATGGATGAAATTTCCTTTATCAGCGTAGGCCTCAATGTGATCCAAAGAAGCCCTTCTCAGTTTCCCCAAAGACAGTGTTAATGGACTGCTCCACGAAACATAAATGTAACTCTGTGAGATGAATTCACACATCATCAACAAGTTTCTAAGAAAGCTTCTTTCTAGTTTTCATCTGGATATTTCCTTTGTCACTGCAATGTTCATTGCGCTATGAAGTATCTAATTGCAGATTTCCAGAAAACTGTGCTAAGAAACTGATCACTGAAGAGAAACATGTAACTCTGTGAGTTGCATTCACACATCGTAATGCAGTTTCTCAGAAAGCTTCTCTATAGTTATTATGTGAGGATAATTCCTTTATCACCATGGGCCCCAATATGCTCCCAAATATCACTTTGCAGTTTCCACGAAAAGAGTGTTAGCAAACTACTTCTTGAGGCAGAGGTTGTAACTCTGTGAGATGAACTCACAGATCAGAAAGAAGTTTCTCAGAAAGCTTCTTTCACGTTTTGAACGGATGAAATTTCCTTTATCAGCGTAGGCCTCAATGTGATCCAAAGAAGCCGTTCTCAGTTTCCCCAAAGACAGTGTAAATGGACTGTTCCACGAAACATAAGTGTAACTCTGTGAGGTGAATTCACACATCACCAAGAAGTTTCTAAGAAAGCTTCTTTCTAGTTTTCATTTGGATATTTCCTTTGTCACTGTAATGTTCATTGCGCTATGAAGTATCTAATTGCAGATTTCCAGAAAACTGTTCTAACAAACTGATCACTGAAGAGAAACGTGTAACTCTGTGAGTTGCATTCACACATGGCAATGCAGTTTCTCAGAAAGCTTCTCTTTAGTTATTATGTGAGGATAATTCCTTTATCACCATGGGCCCCAATATGCTCCCAAATATCACTTTGCAGTTTCCACCAAAAGAGTGTTAGCAAACTGCTTCTTGAGGCAGAGGTTGTAACTCTGTGAGATGAACTCACAGATCAGAAAGAAGTTTCTCAGAAAGCTTCTTTCACGTTTTGAATGGATGAAATTTCCTTTATCAGCGTAGGCCTCAATGTGATCCAAAGAAGCCCTTCTCAGTTTCCCCAAAGACAGTGTTAATGGACTGCTCCACGAAACATAAGTGTAACTCTGTGAGATGAATTCACACATCACCAAGAAGTTTCTAAGAAAGCTTCTTTCTAGTTTTCATCTGTGGATATTCCTTGTCCCTGTAATGTTCATTGCGCTATGAAGTATCTAATTGCAGATCTCCAGGAAACTGTGCTGACAAACTGATCACTGAAGAGAACGTGTAACTCTGTGAGTTGCATTCACACATGTCAATGCGTTTCTCAGAAGCTTCTCTATAGTTATTATGTTAGGATAATTCCTTATCACCATGGGCCCCATATGCTCCCAAACATCACTTGCAGATTCCACGAAAAGAGTGTTAGCAAATTGCTTCTTGAGGCAGAGGTTGTAACTCTGTGAGATGAACTCACAGATCAGAAAGAAGTTCTCAGAAAGCTTCTTTCACGTTTGACGGATGAAATTGCCTTTATTCAGCGTAGGCCTCAATGTGATCAAAGAAGCCCTTCTCAGTTTCCCCAAAGACAGTGTTAATGGACTGCTCCACGAAACATAAGTGTAATCTGTGAGATGAATTCACACATCACCAAGAGTTTCTAAGAAAGCTTCTTTCTAGTTTTCATCTGGATATTTCCTTTGTCACTGTAATGTCATTGCGCTATGAAGTATCTAATTGCAGATTTCCAAAACTGTGCTAACAAACTGATCACTGAAGAGAAACGTGTAACTCTGTGAGTTGCATTCACAACATGGCAATTCAGTTTCTCAGAAAGCTTCTCTTAGTATTATGTGGGATAATTCCTTTATCACCATGGGCCCACAATATGCTCCCAAATATCACTTTGCAGTTTTCCACGAAAAGAGTGTTAGCAAACTGCTTCTTGAGCAGAGGTTGTAACTCTGTGAGATGAACTCACAGATCAGAAAGAAGTTTCTCAAAAGCTTCTTTCACGTTTTGAACGGAGGAAATTTCCTTTATCAGCGTAGGCCTCAATGTGATCCAAAGAAGCCCTTCACAGTTTCCCCAAAGACAGTGTTAATGGACTGTTCCAC
>NC_044553.1:15490801-15513949 GCF_007565055.1 Rhinopithecus roxellana | reverse complement strand
GAATCTGAATTTGGAATTTCATAGCGCAATGAACATGACGGTGACAAAGGAAATATCCAGAGATGAAAACTAGAAAGAAGCTTTCTTAGAAACTTCTTGGTGATGTGTGAATTCATCTCACAGAGTTACACTTATGTTTCGTGGAGCAGTCCATTAACACTGTCTTTGAGGAAGCTGAGAAGGGCTTCCTTGGATCGCATTGAGGCCTACGCTGATAAAGGAAATTTCATCCGTTCAAAACGTGAAAGAAGCTTTCTGAGAAACTTCTTTCTGATCTGTGAATTCATCTCACAGAGTTACAAGCTATGCCTCAAGAAGCAGTTTGCTAACACTCTTTTCGTGGAATCTGCAAAGTGATATTTGGTAGCCCATAGGGGCCCATGGTGGAAAAGGAAATGTCCTCACATAATAACTACAGAGAAACTTTCTGAGAGATTGCTTTCTGATGTGTGACTTCATCACACAGAGTTCCACCCTTCCCTTCTTGGAACAGTTTGCTAACACTGTTCTCGTGGATTCTGCAAAGGTATATTTGGGAGCTCATTGAGGGCTAGGGTGAAAAAGGAATTATCCTCACATAATAACTAAAGAGAAGCTTTCTGAGAAACTGCATTGCCATGTGTGAATGCAACTCACAGAGTTACACGTTTCTCTTCAGTGATCAGTTTGTTAACACAGTTTTCTGGAAATCTGCAATTTGGTATTTCATAGCGCAATGAACCTGACGGTGACAAAGGAAATATCCAGGGATGAAACCTAGAAAGAAGCTTTCTTAGAAACTTCTTGGGGATGTGTGAATTCATCTCACAGAGTTACAGTTATGTTTCGTGGAGCAGTCCATTAACACTGTCTTTGAGGAAGCTGAGAAGGGCTTCCTTGGATCGCATTGAGGCCTACGCTGATAAAGGAAATTTCATCCGTTCAAAACGTGAAAGAAGCTTTCTGAGAAACTTCTTTCTGATCTGTGAATTCATCTCACAGAGTTACAAGCTATGCCTCAAGAAGCAGTTTGCTAACACTCTTTTCGTGGAATCTGCAAAGTGATATTTGGTAGCCAAATAGTGGCCCATGGTGGAAAAGGAAATGTCCTCACATAATAACTACAGAGAAACTTTCTGAGAGATTGCTTTCTGATGTGTGACTTCATCACACAGAGTTCCACCCTTCCCTTCTTGGAACAGTTTGCTAACACTGTTCTCGTGGATTCTGCAAAGGTATATTTGGGAGCTCATTGAGGGCTAGGGTGAAAAAGGAATTATCCTCACATAATAACTAAAGAGAAGCTTTCTGAGAAACTGCGTTGCCATGTGTGAATGCAACTCACAGAGTTACACGTTTCTCTTCAGTGATCAGTTTGTTAACACAGTTTTCTGGAATTCTGCAATTTGGTATTTCATAGCGCAATGAACCTGACGGTGACAAAGGAAATATCCAGAGATGAAACCTAGAAAGAAGCTTTCTTAGAAACTTCTTGGTGATGTGTGAATTCATCTCACAGAGTTACACTTATGTTTCGTGGAGCAGTCCATTAACACTGTCTTTGAGGAAGCTGAGAAGGGCTTCCTTGGATCGCATTGAGGCCTACGCTGATAAAGGAAATTTCATCCGTTCAAAACGTGAAAGAAGCTTTCTGAGAAACTTCTTTCTGATCTGTGAATTCATCTCACAGAGTTACAAGCTATGCCTCAAGAAGCAGTTTGCTAACACTCTTTTCGTGGAATCTGCAAAGTGATATTTGGTAGCCCATAGGGGCCCATGGTGGAAAAGGAAATGTCCTCACATAATAACTACAGAGAAACTTTCTGAGAGATTGCTTTCTGATGTGTGACTTCATCACACAGAGTTCCACCCTTCCCTTCTTGGAACAGTTTGCTAACACTGTTCTCGTGGATTCTGCAAAGGTATATTTGGGAGCTCATTGAGGGCTAGGGTGAAAAAGGAATTATCCTCACATAATAACTAAAGAGAAGCTTTCTGAGAAACTGCATTGCCATGTGTGAATGCAACTCACAGAGTTACACGTTTCTCTTCAGTGATCAGTTTGTTAACACAGTTTTCTGGAAATCTGCAATTTGGTATTTCATAGCGCAATGAACCTGACGGTGACAAAGGAAATATCCAGAGATGAAACCTAGAAAGAAGCTTTCTTAGAAACTTCTTGTGTGATGTGTGAATTCATCTCACAGAGTTACACTTATGTTTCGTGGAGCAGTCCATTAACACTGTCTTTGAGGAAGCTGAGAAGGGCTTCCTTGGATCGCATTGAGGCCTACGCTGATAAAGGAAATTTCATCCGTTCAAAACGTGAAAGAAGCTTTCTGAGAAACTTCTTTCTGATCTGTGAATTCATCTCACAGAGTTACAAGCTATGCCTCAAGAAGCAGTTTGCTAACACTCTTTTCGTGGAATCTGCAAAGTGATATTTGGTAGCCCATAGGGGCCCATGGTGGAAAAGGAAATGTCCTCACATAATAACTACAGAGAAACTTTCTGAGAGATTGCTTTCTGATGTGTGACTTCATCACACAGAGTTCCACCCTTCCCTTCTTGGAACAGTTTGCTAACACTGTTCTCGTGGATTCTGCAAAGGTATATTTGGGAGCTCATTGAGGGCTAGGGTGAAAAAGGAATTATCCTCACATAATAACTAAAGAGAAGCTTTCTGAGAAACTGCATTGCCATGTGTGAATGCAACTCACAGAGTTACACGTTCTCTTCAGCTGATCAGTTGTTAACACAGTTTCTGGAAATCTGCAATTTGGTATTTCATAGCGCAATGAACCTGACGGTGACAAAGGAAATATCCAGAGATGAAACCTAGAAAGAAGCTTTCTTAGAACTTCTTGGTGATGTGTGAATTCATTCACAGAGTTACACTTATGTTCGTGGAGCAGTCCATTAACACTGTCTTTGAGGAAGCTGAGAAGGGCTTCCTTGGATCGCATTGAGGCCTACGCTGATAAAGGAATTTCATCCGTTCAAAACGTGAAGAAGCTTTCTGAGAAACTTCTTTCTGATCTGTGAATTCATCTCACAGAGTTACAAGCATGCCTCAAGAAGCAGTTTGCTAACACTCTTTTTCGTGAATCTGCAAAGTGATATTGTGTAAGCCCTAGGGGCCCATGTGAAAAGGAAATGTCCTCACATAATAACTACAGAGAAACTTTCTGAGAGATTGCTTTCTGATGTGTGACTTCCATCACACAGAGTTCCACCCTTCCCTTCTTGGAACAGTTTGCTAACACTGTTCTCGTGGATTCTGCAAAGGTATATTTGGGAGCTCATTGAGGGCTAGGGTGAAAAAGGAATTATTCCTCACATAATAACTAAAGAGAAGCTTTCTGAGAAACTGCATTGCCATGTGTGAATGCAACTCACAGAGTTACACGTTTCTCTTCAGTGATCAGTTTGTTAACACAGTTTTCTGGAAATCTGCAATTTGGTATTTCATAGCGCAATGAACCTGACGGTGACAAAGGAAATATCCAGAGATGAAACCTAGAAAGAAGCTTTCTTAGAAACTTCTTGGTGATGTGTGAATTCATCTCACAGAGTTACACTTATGTTTCGTGGAGCAGTCCATTAACACTGTCTTTGAGGAAGCTGAGAAGGGCTTTCCGTGGATCGCATTGAGGCCTACGCTGATAAAGGAAATTTCATCCGTTCAAAACGTGAAAGAAGCTTTCTGAGAAACTTCTTTCTGATCTGTGAATTCATCTCACAGAGTTACAAGCTATGCCTCAAGAAGCAGTTGCTAACACTCTTTTCGTGGAATCTGCAAAGTGATATTTGGTAGCCCATAGGGGCCCATGGTGGAAAAGGAATGTCCTCACATAATAACTACAGAGAAACTTTCTGAAGATTGCTTTCTGATGTGTGACTTCATCACACAGAGTTCCACCCTTCCCTTCTTGGAACAGTTTGCTAACACTGTTCTCGTGGATTCTGCAAAGGTATATTTGGGAGCTCATTGAGGGCTAGGGGTGAAAAAGGCATTATCCTCACATAATAACTAAAGAGAAGCTTTCTGAGAAACTGCATTGCCATGTGTGAATGCAACTCACAGAGTTACACGTTTCTCTTCAGTGATCAGTTTGTTAACACAGTTTTCTGGAAATCTGCAATTTGGTATTTCATAGCGCAATGAACCTGACGGTGACAAAGGAAATATACAGAGATGAAACCTAGAAAGAAGCTTTCTTAGAAACTTCTTGGTGATGTGTGAATTCATCTCACAGAGTTACACTTATGTTTCGTGGAGCAGTCCATTAACACTGTCTTTGAGGAAGCTGAGAAGGGCTTCCTTGGATCGCATTGAGGCCTACGCTGATAAAGGAAATTTCATCCGTTCAAAACGTGAAAGAAGCTTTCTGAGAAACTTCTTTCTGATCTGTGAATTCATCTCACAGAGTTACAAGCTATGCCTCAAGAAGCAGTTTGCTAACACTCTTTTCGTGGAATCTGCAAAGTGATATTTGGTAGCCCATAGGGGCCCATGGTGGAAAAGGAAATGTCCTCACATAATAACTACAGAGAAACTTTCTGAGAGATTGCTTTCTGATGTGTGACTCCATCACACAGAGTTCCACCCTTCCCTTCTTGGAACAGTTTGCTAACACTGTTCTCGTGGATTCTGCAAAGGTATATTTGGGAGCTCATTGAGGGCTAGGGTGAAAAAGGAATTATCCTCACATAATACCTAAGAGAAGCTTTCTGAGAAACTGCATTGCCATGTGTGAATGCAACTCACAGAGTTACACGTTTCTCTTCAGTGATCAGTTTGTTAACACAGTTTTCTGGAAATCTGCAATTTGGTATTTCATAGCGCAATGAACCTGACGGTGACAAAGGAAATATCCAGAGATGAAACCTAGAAAGAAGCTTTCTTAGAAACTTCTTGGTGATGTGTGAATTCATCTCACAGAGTTACACTTATGATTCGTGGAGCAGTCCATTAACACTGTCTTTGAGGAAGCTGAGAAGGGCTTCCTTGGATCGCATTGAGGCCTACGCTGATAAAGGAAATTTCATCCGTTCAAAACGTGAAAGAAGCTTTCTGAGAAACTTCTTTCTGATCTGTGAATTCATCTCACAGAGTTACAAGCTATGCCTCAAGAAGCAGTTTGCTAACACTCTTTTCGTGGAATCTGCAAAGTGATATTTGGTAGCCCATAGGGGCCCATGGTGGAAAAGGAAATGTCCTCACATAATAACTACAGAGAAACTTTCTGAGAGATTGCTTTCTGATGTGTGACTTCATCACACAGAGTTCCACCCTTCCCTTCTTGGAACAGTTGCTAACACTGTTCTCGTGGATTCTGCAAAGGTATATTTGGGAGCTCATTGAGGGCTAGGGTGAAAAAGGAATTATCCTCACATAATAACTAAAGAGAAGCTTTCTGAGAAACTGCATTGCCATGTGTGAATGCAACTCACAGAGTTACACGTTTCTCTTCAGTGATCAGTTTGTTAACACAGTTTTCTGGAAATCTGCAATTTGGTATTTCATAGCGCAATGAACCTGACGGTGACAAAGGAAATATCCAGAGATGAAACCTAGAAAGAAGCTTTCTTAGAAACTTCTTGGTGATGTGTGAATTCATCTCACAGAGTTACACTTATGTTTCGTGGAGCAGTCCATTAACACTGTCTTTGAGGAAGCTGAGAAGGGCTTCCTTGGATCGCATTGAGGCCTACGCTGATAAAGGAAATTTCATCCGTTCAAAACGTGAAAGAAGCTTTCTGAGAAACTTCTTTCTGATCTGTGAATTCATCTCACAGAGTTACAAGCTATGCCTCAAGAAGCAGTTTGCTAACACTCTTTTCGTGGAATCTGCAAAGTGATATTTGGTAGCCCATAGGGGCCCATGGTGGAAAAGGAAATGTCCTCACATAATAACTACAGAGAAACGTTCTGAGAGATTGCTTTCTGATGTGTGACTCCATCACACAGAGTTCCACCCTTCCCTTCTTGGAACAGTTTGCTAACACTGTTCTCGTGGATTCTGCAAAGGTATATTTGGGAGCTCATTGAGGGCTAGGGTGAAAAAGGAATTATCCTCACATAATAACTAAAGAGAAGCTTTCTGAGAAACTGCATTGCCATGTGTGAATGCAACTCACAGAGTTACACGTTTCTCTTCAGTGATCAGTTTGTTAACACAGTTTTCTGGAAATCTGCAATTTGGTATTTCATAGCGCAATGAACCTGACGGTGACAAAGGAAATATACAGAGATGAAACCTAGAAAGAAGCTTTCTTAGAAACTTCTTGGTGATGTGTGAATTCATCTCACAGAGTTACACTTATGTTTCGTGGAGCAGTCCATTAACACTGTCTTTGAGGAAGCTGAGAAGGGCTTCCTTGGATCGCATTGAGGCCTACGCTGATAAAGGAAATTTCATCCGTTCAAAACGTGAAAGAAGCTTTCTGAGAAACTTCTTTCTGATCTGTGAATTCATCTCACAGAGTTACAAGCTATGCCTCAAGAAGCAGTTTGCTAACACTCTTTTCGTGGAATCTGCAAAGTGATATTTGGTAGCCCATAGGGGCCCATGGTGGAAAAGGAAATGTCCTCACATAATAACTACAGAGAAACTTTCTGAGAGATTGCTTTCTGATGTGTGACTCATCACACAGAGTTCCACCCTTCCCTTCTTGGAACAGTTTGCTAACACTGTTCTCGTGGATTCTGCAAAGGTATATTTGGGAGCTCATTGAGGGCTAGGGTGAAAAAGGAATTATCCTCACATAATAACTAAAGAGAAGCTTTCTGAGAAACTGCATTGCCATGTGTGAATGCAACTCACAGAGTTACACGTTTCTCTTCAGTGATCAGTTTGTTAACACAGTTTTCTGGAAATCTGCAATTTGGTATTTCATAGCGCAATGAACCTGACGGTGACAAAGGAAATATCCAGAGATGAAACCTAGAAAGAAGCTTTCTTAGAAACTTCTTGGTGATGTGTGAATTCATCTCACAGAGTTACACTTATGTTTCGTGGAGCAGTCCATTAACACTGTCTTTGAGGAAGCTGAGAAGGGCTTCCTTGGATCGCATTGAGGCCTACGCTGATAAAGGAAATTTCATCCGTTCAAAACGTGAAAGAAGCTTTCTGAGAAACTTCTTTCTGATCTGTGAATTCATCTCACAGAGTTACAAGCTATGCCTCAAGAAGCAGTTTGCTAACACTCTTTTCGTGGAATCTGCAAAGTGATATTTGGTAGCCCATAGGGGCCCATGGTGGAAAAGGAAATGTCCTCACATAATAACTACAGAGAAACTTTCTGAGAGATTGCTTTCTGATGTGTGACTTCATCACACAGAGTTCCACCCTTCCCTTCTTGGAACAGTTTGCTAACACTGTTCTCGTGGATTCTGCAAAGGTATATTTGGGAGCTCATTGAGGGCTAGGGTGAAAAAGGAATTATCCTCACATAATAACTAAAGAGAAGCTTTCTGAGAAACTGCATTGCCATGTGTGAATGCAACTCACAGAGTTACACGTTTCTCTTCAGTGATCAGTTTGTTAACACAGTTTTCTGGAAATCTGCAATTTGGTATTTCATAGCGCAATGAACCTGACGGTGACAAAGGAAATATCCAGAGATGAAACGTAGAAAGAAGCTTTCTTAGAAACTTCTTGGTGATGTGTGAATTCATCTCACAGAGTTACACTTATGATTCGTGGAGCAGTCCATTAACACTGTCTTTGAGGAAGCTGAGAAGGGCTTCCTTGGATCGCATTGAGGCCTACGCTGATAAAGGAAATTTCATCCGTTCAAAACGTGAAAGAAGCTTTCTGAGAAACTTCTTTCTGATCTGTGAATTCATCTCACAGAGTTACAAGCTATGCCTCAAGAAGCAGTTTGCTAACACTCTTTTCGTGGAATCTGCAAAGTGATATTTGGTAGCCCATAGGGGCCCATGGTGGAAAAGGAAATGTCCTCACATAATAACTACAGAGAAACTTTCTGAGAGATTGCTTTCTGATGTGTGACTCCATCACACAGAGTTCCACCCTTCCCTTCTTGGAACAGTTTGCTAACACTGTTCTCGTGGATTCTGCAAAGGTATATTTGGGAGCTCATTGAGGGCTAGGGTGAAAAAGGAATTATCCTCACATAATAACTAAAGAGAAGCTTTCTGAGAAACTGCATTGCCATGTGTGAATGCAACTCACAGAGTTACACGTTTCTCTTCAGTGATCAGTTTGTTAACACAGTTTTCTGGAAATCTGCAATTTGGTATTTCATAGCGCAATGAACCTGACGGTGACAAAGGAAATATACAGAGATGAAACCTAGAAAGAAGCTTTCTTAGAAACTTCTTGGTGATGTGTGAATTCATCTCACAGAGTTACACTTATGTTTCGTGGAGCAGTCCATTAACACTGTCTTTGAGGAAGCTGAGAAGGGCTTCCTTGGATCGCATTGAGGCCTACGCTGATAAAGGAAATTTCATCCGTTCAAAACGTGAAAGAAGCTTTCTGAGAAACTTCTTTCTGATCTGTGAATTCATCTCACAGAGTTACAAGCTATGCCTCAAGAAGCAGTTTGCTAACACTCTTTTCGTGGAATCTGCAAAGTGATATTTGGTAGCCCATAGGGGCCCATGGTGGAAAAGGAAATGTCCTCACATAATAACTACAGAGAAACTTTCTGAGAGATTGCTTTCTGATGTGTGACTCCATCACACAGAGTTCCACCCTTCCCTTCTTGGAACAGTTTGCTAACACTGTTCTCGTGGATTCTGCAAAGGTATATTTGGGAGCTCATTGAGGGCTAGGGTGAAAAAGGAATTATCCTCACATAATAACTAAAGAGAAGCTTTCTGAGAAACTGCATTGCCATGTGTGAATGCAACTCACAGAGTTACACGTTTCTCTTCAGTGATCAGTTTGTTAACACAGTTTTCTGGAAATCTGCAATTTGGTATTTCATAGCGCAATGAACCTGACGGTGACAAAGGAAATATACAGAGATGAAACCTAGAAAGAAGCTTTCTTAGAAACTTCTTGGTGATGTGTGAATTCATCTCACAGAGTTACACTTATGATTCGTGGAGCAGTCCATTAACACTGTCTTTGAGGAAGCTGAGAAGGGCTTCCATGGATCGCATTGAGGCCTACGCTGATAAAGGAAATTTCATCCGTTCAAAACGTGAAAGAAGCTTTCTGAGAAACTTCTTTCTGATCTGTGAATTCATCTCACAGAGTTACAAGCTATGCCTCAAGAAGCAGTTTGCTAACACTCTTTTCGTGGAATCTGCAAAGTGATATTTGGTAGCCCATAGGGGCCCATGGTGAAAAAGGAAATGTCCTCACATAATAACTACAGAGAAACTTTCTGAGAGATTGCTTTCTGATGTGTGACTCCATCACACAGAGTTCCACCCTTCCCTTCTTGGAACAGTTTGCTAACACTGTTCTCGTGGATTCTGCAAAGGTATATTTGGGAGCTCATTGAGGGCTAGGGTGAAAAAGGAATTATCCTCACATAATAACTAAAGAGAAGCTTTCTGAGAAACTGCATTGCCATGTGTGAATGCAACTCACAGAGTTACACGTTTCTCTTCAGTGATCAGTTTGTTAACACAGTTTTCTGGAAATCTGCAATTTGGTATTTCATAGCGCAATGAACCTGACGGTGACAAAGGAAATATCCAGAGATGAAACCTAGAAAGAAGCTTTCTTAGAAACTTCTTGGTGATGTGTGAATTCATCTCACAGAGTTACACTTATGATTTCTGGAGCAGTCCATTAACACTGTCTTTGAGGAAGCTGAGAAGGGCTTCCTTGGATCGCATTGAGGCCTACGCTGATAAAGGAAATTTCATCCGTTCAAAACGTGAAAGAAGCTTTCTGAGAAACTTCTTTCTGATCTGTGAATTCATCTCACAGAGTTACAAGCTATGCCTCAAGAAGCAGTTTGCTAACACTCTTTTCGTGGAATCTGCAAAGTGATATTTGGTAGCCCATAGGGGCCCATGGTGGAAAAGGAAATGTCCTCACATAATAACTACAGAGAAACTTTCTGAGAGATTGCTTTCTGATGTGTGACTCCATCACACAGAGTTCCACCCTTCCCTTCTTGGAACAGTTTGCTAACACTGTTCTCGTGGATTCTGCAAAGGTATATTTGGGAGCTCATTGAGGGCTAGGGTGAAAAAGGAATTATCCTCACATAATAACTAAAGAGAAGCTTTCTGAGAAACTGCATTGCCATGTGTGAATGCAACCCACAGAGTTACACGTTTCTTTTCAGTGATCAGTTTGTTAACACAGTTTTCTGGAAATCTGCAATTTGGTATTTCATAGCGCAATGAACCTGACGGTGACAAAGGAAATATACAGAGATGAAACCTAGAAAGAAGCTTTCTTAGAAACTTCTTGGTGATGTGTGAATTCATCTCACAGAGTTACACTTATGTTTCGTGGAGCAGTCCATTAACACTGTCTTTGAGGAAGCTGAGAAGGGCTTCCTTGGATCGCATTGAGGTCTACGCTGATGAAGGAAATTTCATCCGTTCAAAACGTGACAGAAGCTTTCTGAGAAACTTCTTTCTGATCTGTGTATTCATCTCACAGAGTTACAAGCTATGCCTCAAGAAGCAGTTTGCTAACACTCTTTTCGTGGAATCTGCAAAGTGATATTTGGTAGCCCATAGGGGCCCATGGTGAAAACGGAAATGTCCTCAGATAATAACTACAGAAAAACTTTCTGAGAGATTGCTTTCTGATTTGTGACTCCATCACACAGAGTTCCACCCTTCCCTTCTTGGAACAGTTTGCTAACACTGTTCTCGTGGATTCTGCAAAGGTATATTTGGGAGCTCATTGAGGGCTAGGGTGAAAAAGGCATTATCCTCACATAATAACTAAAGAGAAGCTTTCTGAGAAACTGCATTGCCATGTGTGAATGCAACCCACAGAGTTACACGTTTCTTTTCAGTGATCAGTTTGTTAACACAGTTTTCTGGAAATCTGCAATTTGGAATTTCATACCGCAAAGAACATGACGGTGACAAAGGAAATATCCAGAAATGAAAACTAGAAAGAAGCTTTCTTAGAAACTTCTTGGTGATGTGTGAATTCATCTCACAGAGTTACACTTATGTTTCGTGGAGCAGTCCATTAACACTGTCTTTGAGGAAGCTGAGAAGGGCTTCCATGGATCGCATTGAGGCCTACGCTGATAAAGGAAATTTCATCCGTTCAAAACGTGAAAGAAGCTTTCTGAGAAACTTCTTTCTGATCTGTGTATTCATCTCACAGAGTTACAAGCTATGCCTCAAGAAGCAGTTTGCTAACACTCTTTTCGTGGAATCTGCAAAGTGATATTTGGTAGCCCATAGGGGCCCATGGTGAAAAAGGAAATGTCCTCACATAATAACTACAGAGAAACTTTCTGAGAGATTGCTTTCTGATGTGTGACTCCATCACACAGAGTTCCACCCTTCCCTTCTTGGAACAGTTTGCTAACACTGTTCTCGTGGATTCTGCAAAGGTATATTTGGGAGCTCATTGAGGGCTAGGGTGAAAAAGGCATTATCCTCACAAAATAACTAAAGAGAAGCTTTCTGAGAAACTGCATTGCCATGTGTGAATGCAACCCACAGAGTTACACGTTTCTTTTCAGTGATCAGTTTGTTAACACAGTTTTCTGGAAATCTGCAATTTGGTATTTCATAGCGCAATGAACCTGACGGTGACAAAGGAAATATACAGAAGAAAAACCTAGAAAGAAGCTTTCTTAGAAACTTCTTGGTGATGTGTGAATTCATCTCACAGAGTTACACTTATGTTTCGTGGAGCAGTCCATTAACACTGTCTTTGAGGAAGCTGAGAAGGGCTTCCATGGATCGCATTGAGGCCTACGCTGATAAAGGAAATTTCATCCGTTCAAAACGTGAAAGAAGCTTTCTGAGAAACTTCTTTCTGATCTGTGTATTCATCTCACAGAGTTACAAGCTATGCCTCAAGAAGCAGTTTGCTAACACTCTTTTCGTGGAATCTGCAAAGTGATATTTGGTAGCCCATAGGGGCCCATGGTGGAAAAGGAAATGTCCTCACATAATAACTACAGAGAAACTTTCTGAGAGATTGCTTTCTGATGTGTGACCCCATCACACAGAGTTCCACCCTTCCCTTCTTGGAACAGTTTGCTAACACTGTTCTCGTGGATTCTGCAAAGGTATATTTGGGAGCTCATTGAGGGCTAGGGTGAAAAAGGCATTATCCTCACAAAATAACTAAAGAGAAGCTTTCTGAGAAACTGCATTGCCATGTGTGAATGCAACTCACAGAGTTACACGTTTCTCTTCAGTGATCAGTTTGTTAACACAGTTTTCTGGAAATCTGCAATTTGGTATTTCATAGCGCAATGAACCTGACGGTGACAAAGGAAATATACAGAAGAAAAACCTAGAAAGAAGCTTTCTTAGAAACTTCTTGGTGATGTGTGAATTCATCTCACAGAGTTACACTTATGTTTCGTGGAGCAGTCCATTAACACTGTCTTTGAGGAAGCTGAGAAGGGCTTCCATGGATCGCATTGAGGCCTACGCTGATAAAGGAAATTTCATCCGTTCAAAACGTGAAAGAAGCTTTCTGAGAAACTTCTTTCTGATCTGTGTATTCATCTCACAGAGTTACAAGCTATGCCTCAAGAAGCAGTTTGCTAACACTCTTTTCGTGGAATCTGCAAAGTGATATTTGGTAGCCCATAGGGCCCATGGTGGAAAAGGAAATGTCCTCCATAATAACTACAGAGAAACTTTCTGAGAGATTGCTTTCTGATGTGTGACTTCATCACACAGAGTTCCACCCTTTCCTTCTTGGAACAGTTTGCTAACACTGTTCTCGTGGATTCTGCAAAGTATATTTGGGACCTCATTGAGGGCTAGGGTGAAAAAGGAATTATCCTCACATAATAACTAAAGAGAAGCTTTCTGAGAAACTGCATTGCCATGTGTGAATGCAACTCAGAGTTACACGTTTCTCTTCAGTGATCAGTTTGTTAACACAGTTTTCTGGAAATCTGCAATTTGGTATTTCATAGCGCAATGAACCTGACGGTGACAAAGGAAATATCCAGAGATGAAAACTAGAAAGAAGCTTTCTTAGAAACTTCTTGGTGATGTGTGAATTCATCTCTCAGAGTTACACTTATGATTCGTGGAGCAGTCCATTAACACTGTCTTTGAGGAAGCTGAGAAGGGCTTCCTTGGATCGCATTGAGGCCTACGCTGATAAAGGAAATTTCATCCGTTCAAAACGTGAAAGAAGCTTTCTGAGAAACTTCTTTCTGATCTGTGAATTCATCTCACAGAGTTACAAGCTATGCCTCAAGAAGCAGTTTGCTAACACTCTTCGTGGAATCTGCAAAGTGATATTTGGTAGCCCATAGGGGCCCATGGTGGAAAAGGAAATGTCCTCACATAATACTACAGAGAAACTTTCTGAGAGATTGCTTTCTGATGTGTGACTTCATCACACAGAGTTCCACCCTTCCCTTCTTGGAACAGTTTGCTAACACTGTTCTCGTGGATTCTGCAAGACCTTCTCAGCTTCCTCAAAGACAGTGTTATGGACTGCCACGAAACATAAGTGTAACTCTGTGAGATGAATTCACACATCACAAGAAGTTTCTAAGAAAGCTTCTTTCTACTTTTCATCTCTGATATTTCCTTTGTCACCGTCAGGTTCATTGCGCTATGAAGTACCAAATTGCAGATTTCCAGAAACTGTGTTAACAAACTGATCACTGAAGAGAAACGTGTAACTCTGTGAGTTGCATTCACCATGGCAATGCGTTTCTCAGAAGCTTCTCTTAGTATTATGTGAGGATAATTCCTTTTTCACCCTGGCCTCAATGAGTCCCAAATTACCTTTGCGAATCCACGAGAACAGTGTTAGCAAACTGTTCCAAGAAGGAAGGGTGGAACTCTGTGTGATGGAGTCCCACATCAGAAAGCAATCTCTCAGAAAGTTTCTCTGTAGTTATTATGTAGGACTTCCTTTTCACCATGGGCCCCTATGGCTACCAATTCCCTTTGCAGATTCCACGAAAAGAGTGTTGCAAATGCTTCTTGAGGCTAGCTTGTAACTCTGTGAGATGAATTCACAGATCAGAAAGAAGTTTCCGAAAGCTTCTTTCACGTTTTGAACGGATGAAATTTCCTTTATTCAGCGTAGGCCTCAATGCGATCAAGGCACGCTTCTCAGCTTCCTCAAGCAGTGTTAATGGACTGCTCCACGAATCATAAGTGTAACTCTGTGAGATGAATTCACACATCACCAAGAAGTTTCTAAGAAAGCTTCTTTCTAGTTTCATCTCTGTATATTCCTTTGTCACCGTCAGGTTCATTGCGCTATGAATACCAAATTGCAGATTTCCAGAAAACTGTGTTAACAAACTGATCACTGAAAGAAACGTGTAACTCTGTGAGTTGCTTCACACATGGCAATGCAGTTTCTCCGAAAGCTTCTCTTAGTTATTATGTGAGGATATTCCTTTTTCACCCTAGCCCTCCATGAGCTTCCCAAATATAATTGCAGAATCCACGAGAACAGTGTTAGCAAAATGTTCCAAGAAGGAAGGTGGAACTCGTGTGATGGAGTCACACATCAGAAAGCAATCTCTCAGAAAGTTTCTCTGTATTATGTGAGGACATTTCCTTTCCACCATGGCCCCTATGGCTACCAATATCACTTTGCAGATTCACGAAAAGAGTGTTAGCAAACTGCTTCTTGTAGGCATAGTTGTAACTCTGTGAGATGAATTCACAGATCAGAAAGAGTTCTCAGAAAGCTTCTTTCACTTTTGACGGATGAAATTTCCTTTATCAGCGTAGGCCCAATGCGATCCAAGGAAGCCCTTCTCCAGCTTCTCAAAGAGCAGTGTTAATGGACTGCTCCACGAATCATAAGTGTAAACTCTGTGAGATGAATTCAACAATCACCAAGAAGTTCTAAGAACGTTCTTTCGTTTTCATCTCTGGTTTTCCTTTGTCACCGTCAGTTCATTGCGCTATGAATTCCAAATTGCAGATTTCCAGAAAACTGTGTTAAACAAACTGATCACTGAAGAGAAACGTGTAACTTGTGAGTTGCATTCACACATGGCAATGCAGTTTCTCAGAAAGCTTCTCTTTAGTTATTATGTGAGGATATCCTTTTTCACCCGGCCTCAATGAGCTCCCAAATACCTTTGCAGAATCCGAGAACAGTGTTAGCAAACGTTCCAAGAAGGGAGGGTGGAACTCTGTGTGATGGAGTCACACATCAGAAGCAATCTCTCAGAAAGTTTCTCTGTAGTTTTATGTGAGGACATTTCCTTTCCACCATGGCCCTATGGGCTACAAATATCACTTTGCAGATTCCACGAAAAGAGTGTTTAGCAAACTGCTTCTTGAGGCTAGCTTGTAACTCTGTGAGATGAATTACAGATCAGAAAGAAGTTTCTCAGAAGATTCTTTCACGTTTTGAACGGATGAAATTTCCTTTCCAGTGAGGCCTCAATGCGATCACGGAAGCCCTTCTCAGCTTCCTCAAAAGACAGTGTTAATGGACTGCTCACGAACATAAGTGTACTCTGTGAGATGAATTCACATCACCAGAGGTTTCTAAGAAAGCTTCTTCTAGGTTTCATCTCTGTATATTTCCTTTGTCACCGTCAGGTTCATGTCTACGAAATACAAATTGCAGATTTCCAGAAAACTGTGTAACAAACTGATCATGAAAGAAACGTGTAACTCTGTGGAGTTGCATTCACACCATGGCAATGCAGTTCTCAGAAAGCTTCTTTTCGTTATTATTTGTTGAGGATAATCCTTTTTCACCCTAGCCCTCAAAGCTCCCAATAACCTTGCAGAATCCACGGAACAGTGTTAGCAAACTGTTCCAAGAAGGGAAGGTGGAACTCGTGTGATGAGTCACACATCAGAAAGCAATCTCAGAAAGTTTCTCTGTAGTATTAGTGTGAGGACATTTCCTTTTCCACCAGGCCCCTATGGGCTACCAAATATCACTTGCAGATTCCACGAAAGAGTGTTAGCAAACTGCTTTTGAGGCCAAGCTTGTAATCTGTGAGATGAATTCCAGATCAGAAAGAGTTTCTCAGAAAGCTCTTCATTTGAACGGATGAAATTTCCTTTTCAGCGTAGGCCTCAATGCGATCCAAGGAAGCCTTCTCAGCTTCCTCAAAGACAGTGTTAATGGACTGCTCCACGAAACATAATGTACACTTGTGAGATGAATTCACACTCACCAAGAAGTTTCTAAGAAAGCTTCTTTCTAGGTTTCTCTGTATATTTCCTTTGTCACCGTCAGGTTCATTGCGCTATGAAATACCAAATGCAGATTTCCAGAAATGTGTTAACAAACTGATCACTGAAAGAAACGTGTAACTCTGTGGAGTGCCATCCACATGGCAATGCATTTCTCAGAAAGCTTCTCTTTAGTATTTTGTGAGGATAATTCCTTTTTCACCCTAGCCCTCAATGGCTCCCAAATATACCTTTGCGAATCCACGAGAACAGTGTTAGCAAACTGTTCCAAGAAGGGAAGGGGGAACTCTGTGTGATGAGTCACACATCAGAAAGCAAATCTCTCAGAAAGTTTCTCTGTAGTTATATGTGAGGACATTTCCTTTTCCCATGGGCCCCTATGGGCTACCAAATATCACTTTGCAGATTCCACGAAAAGATGTTAGCAAACTGCTTCTTGAGGCATAGCTTGTAACTCTGTGAGATGAATCACAGATCGAAAAAAGTTTCTCAGAAAGGTTCTTTCCCGTTTTTGAACGGATGAAATTCCTTTATCAGCGTAGCCTCATGCGATCCAGGAAGCCCTTCTCCAGCTTCCTCAAGACAGTGTTAATGGACTGCTGCCACGAAACATAAGTGTAACTCTGTGAGATGAATTCACACATCACCAGAGTTTCTAAGAAAGCTCTTCTTCTATTTCATTCTGGATAATTTCTTTGTCACCGTCAGGTTCATTGCGCTATGAAATACCAAATTGCAGATTTCCAGAAAACTGTGTTAACTGATCACTGAAGAGAAACGTGTAACTCTGTGAGTTGCTTCACACATGGCAATGCAGTTTTCTCGAAAAGTTCTCTTTGTTATTTGTGAGGATAATTCCTTTTTCACCCTGCCCTCAATGAGCTCCCAATATACCTTTGCAGAATCACGAGAACAGTGTTAGCAAACTGTTCCAAGAAGGGAGGGTGGAACTCTGTGTGATGGGTCACACATCAGAAGCAATCTCTCAGAAATTTCTCTGTAGTTTATGTGAGGACATTTCCTTTCTCACCATGGGCCCTATGGGCTACCATATCACTTTGTCTTCCACGAAAAGAGTGTTAGCAAACTGCTTCTTGAGGCATAGCTTGTAACTCTGTGAGATGAATCACAGATCAAAGAAGTTTTCTCAGAAAGCTTCTTTCACGTTTTGACGGATGAAATTTCCTTATCAGCGTAGCCTCAATGCGATCCAAGGAAGCCCTTCTCAGCTTCCTCAAAGACAGTGTTAATGGACTGCTCCACGAAACATAAGTGTAACTCTGTGAGATGAATTCACACATCACCAAGAGTTTCTAAGAAGCTTCTTCTCTTTTCATCTCTGGATATTTCCTTTGTCACCGGTCAGTTCATTGCGCTATGAAATCCAAATTGCAGATTTCCAGAAAACTGTGTAAACAAACTGATCACTGAAGGAAACGTGTAACTTGTGAGTTGCTTCACACATGGCAATGCAGTTTTAAAAGCTTCTCTTTAGTTATTATGTGAGGATAATTCCTTTTTCACCCTGGCCTCAATGAGCTCCCAATATACCTTTGCAGAATCCACGAGAAACGTGTTAGAAACTGTTCCAAGAGGGAAGGGTGGAACTCTGTTGATGGAAGTCACACATCAGAAACAATCTTCAGAAAGTTTCTCTGTGTATTATGGATGACATTTCCTTTTCCACCATGGGCCCCTATGGCTACCAAATATCACTTTGCCGATTTACGAAAAGAGTGTTAGCAAACTGCTTCTTGAGGCATAGCTTGTAACTCTGTGAGATGAATTCACAGATCAGAAAGAAGTTTCTCAGAAAGCTTCTTTCACGTTTTGAACGATGAAATTTCCTTTATCAGCGGCCTCAATGATCAAGGAAGCCTCTTCTCAGCTTCCTCAAAGACAGTGTTAATGGACTGCTCCACGAACATAAGTGTAACCCTGTGAGATGAATTCACACATCACCAAGAAGTTTCTAAGAAGCTTCTTTCTAGTTTCATCTCTGATATTTCCTTGTCACCGTCAGGTTCATTGCGCTATGAAATACCAAATTGCAGATTTCCAGAAAACTGTGTTAACAAACTGATCACTGAAAGAGAAAGTGTAACCTGTGGGTTGCATTCACACATGGGCAATGCAGTTTCTCAGAAAGCTTCTCTTTAGTTATGTGAGGATAACACTTTTCACCCTAGCTCACTCAATAGAGTCCAAATAACCTTGCAGAATCCACGAGAACAGTGTTTAGCAAACTGTTCCAAGAAGGGAAGGGTGGAACTCTGTGTGATGGAGTCACAAATCAGAAAGCAATCTCTCAGAAAGTTTCTCTGTAGTTTTTTAGGACATTTCCTTTCCACCATGGGCCCCTATGGGCTACACATATCACTTTGCAGATTCCACGAAGAGTGTTAGCAAACTGTTCTTGAGGCATAGCTTGTAACTCTGTGAGATGAATCACAGATCAGAAAGAAGTTTCAGAAAGCTTTCTCACGTTTGAACGGATGAAATTTCCTTATCAGCGTAGCCTCAATGCGATCCAAGGAAGCCCTATCAGCTTCCTCAAGACAGTGTTAATGGACTGCTCCACGAAACATAAGTGTAACTCTGTGAGATGAATTCACACATCACCAAGAAGTTCTAAGAAAGCTTCTTTCTATTTCATCTCTGATATTTCCTTTGTCACCGTCAGTTCATTGCGCTATGAATACCAAATTGCGATTTCCAGAAAACTGTGTTAACAAACTGATCATGAAAAGAAACCTGTAACCTGTGAGTTGCATTCACACATGGGCAATGCAGTTTCTCAGAAAGCTTCTCTTTAGTTATTATGTGAGGATAATTCCTTTTTCACCTAGCCTCAATGAGCTCCCAAATATACCTGTAGAATCCACCGAGAACAGTGTTAGCAAACTGTTCCAAGAAGGGAAGGGTGGAACTCTGTGTGATGGAGTCACACATCAAAAGCAATCTCTCAGAAAGTTCTCTGTAGTTATTATGTGGGACATTTCTTTTTCACCATGGGCCCCTAGGGCTACCAAAATCACTTGCAGATTCCACGAAAAGAGTGTTAGCAAACTGCTTCTTGAGGCATAGCTTGTAACTTGTGAGATGAATTCACAGATCAGAAAGAAGTTCTCAAAAGCTTCTTTCACGTTTTGAACGGATAATTTCCTTCATCAGCGTAGCCTCAATGCGATCCAAGGAAGCCCTTCTCAGCTTCCTCAAAGACAGTGTTAATGGACTGCTCACGAACATAGTGTCTCGTGAGATGAATTCACACATCACCAAGAAGTTTCTAAGAAAGCTTCTTTCTATTTCATCTCTGATATTTCCTTGTCCACCGTCAGGTTCATTGCGCTATGAAATACCAAATTGCAGATTTCCAGAAAACTGGGTTAACAAAACTGATCACTGAAGAGAAACGTGTACTCTGTGAGTTGCATTCACACATGGCAATGCAGTTTCTCAGAAAGCTTCTCTTTAGTTATTTATGTGAGGATAATTCCTTTTTTCACCCTAGCCCTCACATGAGCTCCCAAATATACTTTGCAGATCCACGAGAACAGTGTTGCAAACTGTCCAAGAAGGGAAGGGTGGAACTCTGTGTGATGGAGTCACACTCAGAAAGCAATCTCTAGAAAGTTTCTCTGTAGTTATTATGTGAGGACATTCCTTTCCACCATGGGCCCCTATGGCTACCAATATCACTTTGCAGATTCCACGAAAAGAGTGTTAGCAAACTGCTTCTTGAGGCATAGCTTGTAACTCTGTGAGATGAATTCACAGATCAGAAAGAAGTTCTCAGAAAGCTTCTTTCACGTTTTGAACATGAAAATTCCTTTATCAGGTAGGCCTCAATGCGATCCAAGAAGCCCTTCTCATCTCCCTCAAAGACAGTGTAATAGGACTGCTCCCCGAAACATAAGTGTAACACTGTGAGATGAATTCACACATCACCAAGAAGTTTCTAAGAAAGCTTCTTTCTGTTTCATCTCTGTATATTTCCTTTGTCACCGTCAGGTTCATTGCCTATGAAATACCAATTGCAGATTCCAGAAACTGTGTTAACAAACTGATCACTGAAAGAAAGTGTAACTCTGTGAGTTGCATTCACACATGGCAATGCAGTTTCTCAGAAAGCTTCTCTTAGTTATTATGTGAGGATAATCCTTTTTCAACTAGCCCTCATGAGCTCCCAAATATACCTTTGCAGAATCCACGAGAAACAGTGTTAGCAAACTGTTCCAAGAAGGGAAGGGTGGAATCTGTGTGAGGAGTCACAACATCGGAAAGCAATCTCTCAGAAGTTTTCTCTGTGTATTATATGAGGACATTTCCTTTTTCACCATGGGCCCTATGGGCTACCAAATATCACTTTGCAGATTCCATGAAAAGAGTGTTAGCAAACTGCCTTCTTGAGGACAGCTTGTAACTCTGTGAGATGAATATCACAGATCAGAAGAAGTTCTCAGAAGCTTCTTCACGTTTTGAACGGATGAAATTTCCTTATCAGCGTGACCTCAATGCGATCCAAGGAAGCCCTTCTCAGTTCCTCAAAGCAGTGTTAATGACTGCTCCACGAAGCATAAGTGTAACTCTGTGAGATGATTCACACTCACCAGAGTTTCTAAGAAGCTTCTTCTCTTTTCTCTTGGATATTTCCTTTGTCACCGTCCAGGTTCTGCGCTATGATACCAATTGCAGATTCCGAAACTGTGTTAACCCTGATCATGAGAGAAACTGTAACTCTGTGGTTGCATTCACACATGGCAATGCAGTTTCTCAGAAAGCTTTCTCTTTAGTTATTATGTGAGGATAATTCCTTTTCACCCTAGCCCTCAATGAGCTCCCCAAATTACCTTTGCGAATCCACGAGAACGTGTTAGCAAACTGTCCAAGAGGGAAGGGTGGAACTCTGTGTGATGGAGTCACACATCAGAAGCAATCTCTCAGAAGTTTCTCTGTAGTTATTATGTGAGACATTTCCTTTTCACCCATGGGCCCCTAGGGGCTACCAAATATCCACTTGCAGATTCCACGAAAAGAGTGTTAGCAAACTGCTTCTTGAGGCATAGCTTGTAACTGCTGTAGATGATACACCAGATTCAGAAAGAAGTTTCTCAGAAAGCTTCTTTCACGTTTTGAACGGATGAAATTTCCTTATTCAGCGTAGCCTCAATGCGATCCAAGGAAGCCCTTCTCAGCTTCCTCAAAGACAGTGTTAATGGACTGCTCCTAGACAACATAAGTGGAACTCTGTGAGATGAATTCACACATCACCAAGAAGTTTCTAAGAAGCTTCTTTCTATTTCATCTCTGGATATTTCCTTTGTCACGTCAGGTTCATTGCGCTATGAAATACCAAATTGCAGATTTCCAGAAAACTGTGTTAACAAAACTGATCACTGAAAGAAACGTGTACTCTGTGAGTTGCATCACACAATGGCAATTGCAGTTTCTCAGAAAGCTTCTCTTTGTTTTTATGTGAGGATATCCTTTTTCCACCCTAGCCCTCAATGAGCTCCCAAATATACCTTTGCAGAATCCAGAGAACAGTGTTAGCAAACTGTTCCAAGAAGGGAAGGGTGGAACTCTGTGTGATGGAGTCACACATCAGAAAGCAATCTCTCAGAAATTTCTCTGTAGTTATTATGTGAGGACATTTCCTTTTCCACCATGGGCCCCTATGGCTACCAAATATCCCTTTGCAGATTCCCGAAAAGAGTGTTAGCAAACTGCTTCTGAGGCTGCTTGTACGCTGTTGAGATGAATTCACAGATCAGAAAGAAGTTTCTCAGAAAGCTTCTTTCACGTTTTGAACGGATGAAATTTCCTTTTCTCAGCGTAGTCAATGCGATCCAAGGAAGCCCTTCTCAGCTTCCTCAAAGACAGTGTTAATGGACTGCTCCACGAAAAAATAGTGTCATCTGTGAGATGAATTCACACATCCCCAAGAAGTTCTAAGAAAGCTTCTTTCTATTTTCATCTCTGGTATTTCCTTTGTCAGTCAGGTTCATTCGTACTATGAAATCCAATTGCAGATTTCCAGAAAACTGTGTTAACAAACTGATCATGAAGAGAAACGTGTAACTCTGTGGTTGCATCACACATGGCAAGCAGTTCTCAGAAAGCTTCTCTTTAGGATTATGTGAGGATAATTCCTTTTTCACCACTGGCCTCAATGAGCTCCCAAATATACCTTGCAGAATCCACGAGAACAGTGTTAGAACTGTTCCAAGAAGGGAAGGGTGAACTCTGTGTGATGAAGTCACACATCCGAAAAAATCTCTCAGAAAGTTTCTCTGTAGTATTATGTGGGACATTTCCTTTTCCACTGGGCCCCTATGGGCTACCAAATATCACTTTGCAGATTCCACGAAAAGAGTGTAGCAAACTGCTTCTTGAGGCATAGCTTGTAACTCTGTGAGATGATCACAGATCAGAAAGAAGTTTCTCAGAAAGCTTCTTTCACGTTTTGAACGGATGAAATTTCCTTTATTCGCGTAAGCCTCAATGCGATCCAAGGAAGCCTTCTCAGCTTCCTCAAAGACAGTGTTATGGACTGCTCCACGGAATCATAAGTGTAACTCTGTGAGATGAATTCACACATCACCAAGAAGTTCTAAGAAGCTTCTTTCTATTTTCTTCTGTATATTTCCTTTGTCAACCGTCAGGTTCATTGCGCTATGAATACCAAAGGCAGATTCCAGAAACTGTGTTAACAAATGATCAGTGAAAGAAAATGTAACTCTGTGGTGCAATTCAACATGGGCAATGCAGTTTCTCAGAAAAGCTTCGCGTTCGTTAGGATGTGAGGATAATTCCTTTCTCACCTAGCCCTCAATGAGCTCCCAAAATACCTT
>NC_044553.1:15437582-15490701 GCF_007565055.1 Rhinopithecus roxellana | reverse complement strand
GTTAGCACAGTTTTCTGGAACTCTGCAATAGATACTTCATAGCGCAAGAACATTACAGTGACAAAGGAATATCCACAGATGAAAAATAGAAGAAGCTTTCTTAGAAACTTCTTGGTGATGTGAATTCATCTCACAGAGTTACACTTATTTCGTGACAGTGCATTAACACTGTCTTTGGGGAAACTGAGAAGGGCTTCTTTGGATCACATTGAGGCCTACGCTGATAAAGGAAATTTCATCCGTTCAAAACGTGAAAGAAGCTTTCTGAGAAACTTCTTTCTGATCTGTGAGTTCATCTCACAGAGTTACAACCTCTGCCTCAAGAAGCAGTTTGCTAACACTCTTTTCGTGGAAACTGCAAAGTGATATTTGGAGCATATTGGGGCCCATGGTGATAAAGGAATTATCCTCACATAATAACTAAGAGAAGCTTTCTGAGAAACTACATTGCCATGTGTGAATGCAACTCACAGAGTTACACGTTTCTCTTCAGTGATCAGTTTGTTAGCACAGTTTTCTGGAAATCTGCAATTAGAGCTTCATAGCGAATGACATTACAGTGACAAAGGAAATATCCAGATGAAAACTAGAAGAAGCTTTCTTAGAAACTTCTTGGTGATGTGTGATTCATCTCACAGAGTTACACTTGTTTCGTGACAGTCCATTTACACTGTCTTTGGGGAAACTGAGAAGGGCTTCTTTGGATCATTGAGGCCTACGCTGATAAAGGAAATTTCATCCGTTCAAAACGTGAAGGAAGCTTTCTGAGAAACTTCTTTCTGATCTGTGAGTTCATCTCACAGAGTTACAAGCTATGCCTCAAGAAGCAGTTTGCTAACACTCTTTTCGTGGAAACTGCAAAGTGATATTTGGGGATATTGGGCCATGGTGATAAAGGAATTATCCTCACATAATAACTAAAGAGAAGCTTTCTGAGAAACTGAATTGCCATGTTGAATGCAACTCACAGAGTTACACGTTTCTCTTCAGTGATTAGTTTGTTACACAGTTTTCTGGAAATCTGCAATACTTCTAGCGCAATGAACATTACAGTGACAAAGGAAATATCCAGATGAAAACTAGAAAGAAGCTTTCTTGAAACTTCTTGGTGATGTGTGAATTCATCTCACAGAGTTACACTTATGTTTCGTGGAACAGTCCATTAACACTGTCTTTGGGGAAACTGAGAAGGGCTTCTTGGATCACATTGAGGCCTACGCTGATAAAGGAAATTTCATCCGTTTAAAACGTGAAAGAAGCTTTCTGAGAAACTTCTTTCTGATCTGTGAGTTCATCTCACAGAGTTTCAATCTCTGCCTCAAGAAGCAGTTTGCTAACACTCTTTTCGTGGAATCTGAAAGTGATATTTGGGAGCCTATTGGGGCTCATGGTGATAAAGGAAATATCCTCACATAATAAAAGGAGGCTTTCTGAGAAACTGAATTGCCATGTGTGAATGCAACTCACAGAGTTACACGTTTCTCTTCAGTGATCAGTTTGTTAGCACAGTTTTCTGGAAATCTGCAATTAGATACTTCATAGCGCTATGAACATTACAGTGACAAAGGAAATATCCCAGATGAAAACTAGAAAGAAGCTTTCTTAGACTTCTTGATGATGTGTGAATTCATCTCACAGAGTTACACTTATTTCGTGGACAGTCCATTAACACTGTCTTTGGGAACTGAGAAGGGCTTCTTTGGATCACATTGAGGCCTACGCTGATAAAGGGAATTTCATCCGTTCAAAACGTGAAAGAAGCTTTCTGAGTAACTTCTTTCTGATCTGTGAGTTCATCTCACAGAGTTACAACCTCTGCCTCAAGAAGCAGTTTGCTAACACTCTTTTCGTGGAATCTGCAAAGTGATATTTGGGAGCCTATTGGGGCCCATGGTGATAAAGGAATTACCCTCACATAATAACTAAAGAGAAGCTTTCTGAGAAACTGCATTGCCATGTGTGAATGCAACTCACAGAGTTACACGTTTCTCTTCAGTGATCAGTTTGTTAGCACAGTTTTCTGGAAATCTGCAATTAGATACTTCATAGCGCAATGAACATTACAGTGACAAAGGAAATATCCACAGATGAAAACTAGAAAGAAGCTTTCTTACAAACTTCTTGGTGATGTGTGAATTCTCACAGAGTTACACTTATGTTTCGTGGAGCAGTCCATTAACACTGTCTTTGGGGAAACTGAGAAGGGCTTCTTTGGATCACATTGAGGCCTACGCTGATAAAGGAAATTTCATCCGTTACGTGAAAGAAGCTTTCTGAGAAACTTCTTTCTGATCTGTGGTTCATCTCACAGAGTTACAACCTCTGCCTCAAGAAGCAGTTTGCTAACACTCTTTTCATGGAATCTGCAAAGTGATATTTGGGAGCCTATTGGGGCCATGGTGATAAAGGAAATATCCTCACATAATAACTAAAGAGAAGCTTTCTGAGAAACTGCATTGCCATGTGAATGCAACTCACAGAGTTACACGTTTCTCTTCAGTGATCAGTTTGTTAGCACAGTTTTCTGGAAATCTGCAATTAGATACTTCATAGCGCAATGAACATTACAGTGACAAAGGAAATATCCACAGATGAAAACTAGAAAGAAGCTTTTAGAAACTGCTTGGTGATGTGTGAATTCATCTCACAGAGTTACACTTATGTTTCGTGGAACAGTCCATTAACACTGTCTTTGGGGAAACTGAGAAGGGCTTCTTTGGATCACCTTGAGGCCTACGCTGATAAAGGAAATTTCATCCGTTCAAAACGTGAAAGAAGCTTTCTGAGAAACTTCTTTCTGATCTGTGAGTTCATCTCACAGAGTTACAACCTCTGCCTCAAGAAGCAGTTTGCTAACACTCTTTTCGTGGAATCTGCAACTTGATATTTGGGAGCCTATTGGGGGCCATGGTGATAAGGAAATATTCCTCACATAATAACTAAAGAGAAGCTTTCTGAGAAACTGCATTGCCAAGTGTGAATGCAAACTCACAGAGTTACACGTTTTCTTCAGTGATCAGTTTGTTAGCACAGTTTTCTGGAAATCTCAATTAGATATTCATAGCGCAATGAACATACAGTGACAAAGGAAATATCCAAGATGAAAACTAGAACGAAGCTTTCTTAGAAACTTCTTGGTGATGTGTGAATTCATCTCACAGAGTTACACTTATGTTTCGTGGAGCAGTCCATTAACACTGTCTTTGGGAAATCTGAGAAGGGCTTCTTTGGATCACATTGAGGCCTACGCTGATAAAGGAAATTCATCCGTTCAAAACGTGAAGGAAGCTTTCTGAGAAACTTCTTTCTGATCTGTGAGTTCATCTCACAGAGTTACAACCTCTGCCTCAAGAAGCAGTTTGCTAACACTCTTTTCGTGGAATCTGCAAGCTGATATTTGGGAGCCTATTGGGGCCAATGGTGATAAAGGAAATATCCTCACATAATAACTAAAGAGAAAAGCTTTCTGAGAAACTGCATTGCCATGTGTGAAGCAACTCACAGAGTACACGTTTCTCTTCAGTGATCAGTTTGTTAGCACAGTTTTCTGGAAATCTGCAATTAGATACTTCATAGCGCAATGAACATTACAGTGACAAAGGAAATATCCAGATGAAAACTAGAAAGAAGCTTTCTTAGAAACTTCTTGGTGATTGTGAATTCATCTCACAGGGTTACACTTATGTTTCGTGGAGCAGTCCATTAACACTGTCTTTGGGGAAACTGAGAAGGGCTTCTTTGGATCACATTGAGGCCTACGCTGATAAAGGAAATTTCATCCGTTTAAAACGTGAAAGAAGCTTTCTGAGAAACTTCTTTCTGATCTGTGAGTTCATCTCACAGAGTTACAATCTCTGCCTCAAGAAGCAGTTTGCTAACACTCTTTTCGTGGAATCTGCAAAGTGATATTTGGGAGCCTATTGGGGCTCATGGTGATAAAGGAAATATCCTCACATAATAACTAAAGAGAAGCTTTCTGAGAAACTGCATTGCCATGTGTGAATGCAACTCACAGAGTTACACGTTTCTCTTCAGTGATCAGTTTGTTAGCACAGTTTTCTGGAAATCTGCAATTAGATACTTCATAGCGCAATGAACATTACAGTGACAAAGGAAATATCCACAGATGGAAAACTAGAAAGAAGCTTTCTTAGAAACTTCTTGGTGATGTGTGAATTCATCTCACAGAGTTACACTTATGTTTCGTGGAACAGTGCATTAACACTGTCTTTGGGGAAACTGAGAAGGGCTTCTTTGGATCACATTGAGGCCTACGCTGATAAAGGAAATTTCATCCGTTCAAAACGTGAAAGAAGCTTTCTGAGAAACTTCTTTCTGATCTGTGAGTTCATCTCACAGAGTTACAACCTCTGCCTCAAGAAGCAGTTTGCTAACACTCTTTTCGTGGAAACTGCAAAGTGATATTTGAGAGCATATTGGGGCCCATGGTGATAAAGGAATTATCCTCACATAATAACTAAAGAGAAGCTTTCTGAGAAACTACATTGCCATGTGTGAATGCAACTCACAGAGTTACACGTTTCTCTTCAGTGATCAGTTTGTTAGCACAGTTTTCTGGAAATCTGCAATTAGATACTTCATAGCGTAATGAACATTACAGTGACAAAGGAAATATCCAGATGAAAACTAGAAAGAAGCTTTCTTAGAAACTTCTTGGTGATGTGTGAATTCATCTCACAGAGTTACACTTATGTTTCGTGGAGCAGTCCATTAACACTGTCTTTGGGGAAACTGAGAAGGGCTTCTTTGGATCACATTGAGGCCTACGCTGATAAAGGAAATTTCATCCGGTCAAAACGTGAAAGAAGCTTTCTGAGAAACTTCTTTCTGATCTGTGAGTTCATCTCACAGAGTTACAAGCTCTGCCTCAAGAAGCAGTTTGCTAACACTCTTTTCGTGGAAACTGCAAAGTGATATTTGGGAGCATATTGGGGCCCATGGTGATAAAGGAATTATCCTCACATAATAACTAAAGAGAAGCTTTCTGAGAAACTGAATTGCCATGTGTGAATGCAACTCACAGAGTTACACGTTTCTCTTCAGTGATCAGTTTGTTAGCACAGTTTTCTGGAAATCTGCAATTAGATACTTCATAGCGCAATGAACATTACAGTGACAAAGGAAATATCCAGATGAAAACTAGAAAGAAGCTTTCTTAGAAACTTCTTGGTGATGTGTGAATTCATCTCACAGAGTTACACTTATGTTTCGTGGACAGTCCATTAACACTGTCTTTGGGGAACTGAGAAGGGCTTCTTTGGATCACATTGAGGCCTACGCTGATAAAGGAAATTTCATCCGTTTCAAAACGTGAAAGAAGCTTTCTGAGAAACTTCTTTCTGATCTGTGAGTTCATCTCACAGAGTTACAACCTCTGCCTCAAGAAGCAGTTTGCTAACACTCTTTCGTGGAATCTGCAAAGTGATATTTGGGAGCATATTGGGGCCCATGGTGATAAAGGAAATATCCTCACATAATAACTAAAGAGAAGCTTTCTGAGAAACTGAATTGCCATGTGTGAATGCAACTCACAGAGTTACACGTTTCTCTTCAGTGATCAGTTTGTTAGCACAGTTTTCTGGAAATCTGCAATTAGATACTTCATAGCGCAATGAACATTACAGTGACAAAGGAAATATCCAGATGAAAACTAGAAAGAAGCTTTCTTAGAAACTTCTTGGTGATGTGTGAATTCATCTCACAGAGTTACACTTATGTTTCGTGGAGCAGTCCATTAACACTGTCTTTGGGGAAACTGAGAAGGGCTTCTTTGGATCACATTGAGGCCTACGCTGATAAAGGAAATTTCATCCGTTCAAAACGTGAAAGAAGCTTTCTGAGAAACTTCTTTCTGATCTGTGAGTTCATCTCACAGAGTTACAACCTCTGCCTCAAGAAGCAGTTTGCTAACACTCTTTTCGTGGAATCTGCAAAGTGATATTTGGGAGCCTATTGGGGCCCATGGTGATAAAGGAAATTATCCTCACATAATAACTAAAGAGAAGCTTTCTGAGAAACTGCATTGCCATGTGTGAATGCAACTCACAGAGTTACACGTTCTCTTCAGTGATCAGTTTGTTAGCACAGTTTTCTGGAAATCTGCAATTAGATACTTCATAGCGCAATGAACATTACAGTGACAAAGGAAATATCACAGATGAAAACTAGAAAGAAGCTTTCTTAGAAACTTCTTGGTGATGTGTGAATTCATCTCACAGAGTTACACTTATGTTTCGTGGAGCAGTCCATTAACACTGTCTTTGGGGAAACTGAGAAGGGCTTCTTTGGATCACATTGAGGCCTACGCTGATAAAGGAAATTTCATCCGTTCAAAACGTGAAAGAAGCTTTCTGAGAAACTTCTTTCTGATCTGTGAGTTCATCTCACAGAGTTACAACCTCTGCCTCAAGAAGCAGTTTGCTAACACTCTTTTCGTGGAATCTGCAAAGTGATATTTGGGAGCCTATTGGGGCTCATGGTGATAAAGGAAATATCCTCACATAATAACTAAAGAGAAGCTTTCTGAGAAACTGCATTGCCATGTGTGAATGCAACTCACAGAGTTACACGTTTCTCTTCAGTGATCAGTTTGTTAGCACAGTTTTCTGGAAATCTGCAATTAGATACTTCATAGCGCAATGAACATTACAGTGACAAAGGAAATATCCACAGATGAAAACTAGAAAGAAGCTTTCTTAGAAACTTCTTGGTGATGTGTGAATTCATCTCACAGAGTTACACTTATGTTTCGTGGAGCAGTCCATTAACACTGTCTTTGGGGAAACTGAGAAGGGCTTCTTTGGATCACATTGAGGCCTACGCTGATAAAGGAATTTCATCCGTTCAAAACGTGAAAGAAGCTTTCTGAGAAACTTCTTTCTGATCTGTGAGTTCATCTCACAGAGTTACAACCTCTGCCTCAAGAAGCAGTTTGCTAACACTCTTTTCGTGGAATCTGCAAAGTGATATTTGGGAGCCTATTGGGGCCCATGGTGATAAAGGAATTATCCTCACATAATAACTAAAGAGAAGCTTTCTGAGAAACTGCATTGCCATGTGTGAATGCAACTCACAGAGTTACACGTTTCTCTTCAGTGATCAGTTTGTTAGCACAGTTTTCTGGAAATCTGCAATTAGATACTTCATAGCGCAATGAACATTACAGTGACAAAGGAAATATCCAGATGAAAACTAGAAAGAAGCTTTCTTAGAAACTTCTTGGTGATGTGTGAATTCATCTCACAGAGTTACACTTATGTTTCGTGGAGCAGTCCATTAACACTGTCTTTGGGAAATCTGAGAAGGGCTTCTTTGGATCACATTGAGGCCTACGCTGATAAAGGAAATTTCATCCGTTCAAAACGTGAAAGAAGCTTTCTGAGAAACTTCTTTCTGATCTGTGAGTTCATCTCACAGAGTTACAACCTCTGCCTCAAGAAGCAGTTTGCTAACACTCTTTTCGTGGAATCTGCAAAGTGATATTTGGGAGCCTATTGGGGCCCATGGTGATAAAGGAAATATCCTCACATAATAACTAAAGAGAAGCTTTCTGAGAAACTGCATTGCCATGTGTGAATGCAACTCACAGAGTTACACGTTTCTCTTCAGTGATCAGTTTGTTAGCACAGTTTTCTGGAAATCTGCAATTAGATACTTCATAGCGCAATGAACATTACAGTGACAAAGGAAATATCCAGATGAAACTAGAAAGAAGCTTTCTTAGAAACTTCTTGGTGATGTGTGAATTCATCTCACAGAGTTACACTTATGTTTCGTGGAACAGTCCATTACACTGTCTTTGGGGAAACTGAGAAGGGCTTCTTTGGATCACATTGAGGCCTACGCTGATAAAGGAAATTTCATCCGTTCAAAACGTGAAAGAAGCTTTCTGAGAAACTTCTTTCTGATCTGTGAGTTCATCTCACAGAGTTACAACCTCTGCCTCAAGAAGCAGTTTGCTAACACTCTTTTCGTGGAAACTGCAAAGTGATATTTGGGAGCATATTGGGGCCCATGGTGATAAAGGAATTATCCTCACATAATAACTAAAGAGAAGCTTTCTGAGAAACTGAATTGCCATGTGTGAATGCAACTCACAGAGTTACACGTTTCTCTTCAGTGATTAGTTTGTTAGCACAGTTTTCTGGAAATCTGCAATTAGATACTTCATAGCGCAATGAACATTACAGTGACAAAGGAAATATCCAGATGAAAACTAGAAAGAAGCTTTCTTAGAAACTTCTTGGTGATGTGTGAATTCATCTCACAGAGTTACACTTATGTTTCGTGGAACAGTCCATTAACACTGTCTTTGGGGAAACTGAGAAGGGCTTCTTTGGATCACATTGAGGCCTACGCTGATAAAGGAAATTTCATCCGTTTAAAACGTGAAAGAAGCTTTCTGAGAAACTTCTTTCTGATCTGTGAGTTCATCTCACAGAGTTTCAATCTCTGCCTCAAGAAGCAGTTTGCTAACACTCTTTTCGTGGAATCTGCAAAGTGATATTTGGGAGCCTATTGGGGCTCATGGTGATAAAGGAAATATCCTCACATAATAACTAAAGAGAAGCTTTCTGAGAAACTGAATTGCCATGTGTGAATGCAACTCACAGAGTTACACGTTTCTCTTCAGTGATCAGTTTGTTAGCACAGTTTTCTGGAATCTGCAATTAGATACTTCATAGCGCTATGAACATTACAGTGACAAAGGAAATATCCAGATGAAAACTAGAAAGAAGCTTTCTTAGAAACTTCTTGGTGATGTGTGAATTCATCTCACAGAGTTACACTTATGTTTCGTGGAGCAGTCCATTAACACTGTCTTTGGGGAAACTGAGAAGGGCTTCTTTGGATCACATTGAGGCCTACGCTGATAAAGGAAATTTCATCCGTTCAAAACGTGAAAGAAGCTATCTGAGAAACTTCTTTCTGATCTGTGAGTACATTTCACAGAGTTACAACCTCTGCCTCAAGAAACAGTTTGCTAACACTCTTTTCGTGGAATCTGCAAAGTGATATTTGGGAGACTATTGGGGCTCATGGTGATAAAGGAAATATCCTCACATAATAACTAAAGAGAAGCTTTCTGAGAAACTGCATTGCCATGTGTGAATGCAACTCACAGAGTTACACGTTTCTCTTCAGTGATCAGTTTGTTAGCACAGTTTTCTGGAAATCTGCAATTAGATACTTCATAGCGCAATGAACATTACAGTGACAAAGGAAATATCCACAGATGAAAACTAGAAAGAAGCTTTCTGAGAAACTTCTTTCTGATCTGTGAGTTCATCTCACAGAGTTACAACCTCTGCCTCAAGAAGCAGTTTCCTAACACCCTTTTCGTGGAAACTGCAAAGTGATTTTGGGAGCCTACTGGGGCTCATGGTGATAAAGGAAATATCCTCACATAATAACTAAAGAGAAGCTTTCTGAGAAACTGCATTGCCATGTGTGAATGCAACTCACAGAGTTACACGTTTCTCTTCAGTGATCAGTTTGTTAGCACAGTTTTCTGGAAATCTGCAATTAGATACTTCACAGCGCAATGAACATTACAGTGACAAAGGAAATATCCAGATGAAAACTAGAAAGAAGCTTTCTGAGAAACTTCTTTCTGATCTGTGAGTTCATCTCACAGAGTTACAACCTCTGCCTCAAGAAGCAGTTTCCTAACACCCTTTTCGTGTAAACTGCAAAGTGATATTTGGGAGCCTATTGGGGCTCATGGTGATAAAGGAAATATCCTCACATAATAACTAAAGAGAAGCTTTCTGAGAAACTGCATTGCCATGTGTGAATGCAACTCACAGAGTTACACGTTTCTCTTCAGTGATCAGTTTGTTAGCACAGTTTTCTGGAAATCTGCAATTAGATACTTCATAGCGCAATGAACATTACATTGACAAAGGAAATATCCAGATGAAAACTAGAAAGAAGCTTTCTTAGAAACTTCTTGGTGATCTGTGAATTCATCTCACAGAGTTACACTTATGTTTCGTGGAACAGTCCATTAACACTGTCTTTGGGGAAACTGAGAAGGGCTTCTTTGGATCACATTGAGGCCTACGCTGATAAAGGAAATTTCCTCCGTTCAAAACGTGAACGAAGCTTTCTGAGTAACTTCTTTCTGATCTGTGAGTTCATCTCACAGAGTTACAACCTCTGCCTCAAGAAGCAGTTTGCTAACACTCTTTTCGTGGAATCTGCAAAGTGATATTTGGGAGCATATTGGGGCCCATGGTGATAAAGGAATTATCCTCACATAATAACTAAAGAGAAGCTTTCTGAGAAACTGCATTGCCATGTGTGAATGCAACTCACAGAGTTACACGTTTCTCTTCAGTGATCAGTTTGTTAGCACAGTTTTCTGGAAATCTGCAATTAGATACTTCATAGCGCAATGAACATTACAGTGACAAAGGAAATATCCGGATGAAAACTAGAAAGAAGCTTTCTTAGAAACTTCTTGGTGATGTGTGAATTCATCTCACAGAGTTACACTTATGTTTCGTGGAGCAGTCCATTAACACTGTCTTTGGGGAAACTGAGAAGGGCTTCTTTGGATCACATTGAGGCCTACGCTGATAAAGGAAATTTCATCCGTTTAAAACGTGAAAGAAGCTTTCTGAGAAACTTCTTTCTGATCTGTGAGTACATCTCACAGAGTTACAACCTCTGCCTCAAGAAGCAGTTTGCTAACACTCTTTTCGTGGAATCTGCAAAGTGATATTTGGGAGCCTATTGGGACTCATGGTGATAAAGGAAATATCCTCACATAATAACTAAAGAGAAGCTTTCTGAGAAACTGCATTGCCATGTGTGAATGCAACTCACAGAGTTACACGTTTCTCTTCAGTGATCAGTTTGTTAGCACAGTTTTCTGGAAATCTGCAATTAGATACTTCATAGCGCAATGAACATTACAGTGACAAAGGAAATATCCAGATGAAAACTAGAAAGAAGCTTTCTGAGAAACTTCTTTCTGATCTGTGAGTTCATCTCACAGAGTTACAAACCTCTGCCTCAAGAAGCAGTTTCCTAACACCCTTTTCGTGGAAACTGCAAAGTGATATTTGGGAGCCTATTGGGGCTCATGGTGATAAAGGAAATATCCTCACATAATAACTAAAGAGAAGCTTTCTGAGAAACTACATTGCCATGTGTGAATGCAACTCACAGAGTTACACGTTTCTCTTCAGTGATCAGTTTGTTAGCACAGTTTTCTGGAAATCTGCAATTAGATACTTCATAGCGCAATGAACATTACAGTGACAAAGGAAATATCCACAGATGAAAACTAGAAAGAAGCTTTCTTAGAAACTTCTTGGTGATGTGTGAATTCATCTCACAGAGTTACACTTATGTTTCGTGGAAAAGTGCATTAACACTGTCTTTGGGGAAACTGAGAAGGGCTTCTTTGGATCACATTGAGGCCTACGCTGATAAAGGAAATTTCATCCGTTCAAAACGTGAAAGAAGCTTTCTGAGAAACTTCTTTCTGATCTGTGAGTTCATCTCACAGAGTTACAACCTCTGCCTCAAGAAGCAGTTTGCTAACACTCTTTTCGTGGAAACTGCAAAGTGATATTTGGGAGCATATTGGGGCCCATGGTGATAAAGGAATTATCCTCACATAATAACTAAAGAGAAGCTTTCTGAGAAACTGCATTGCCCTGTGTGAATGCAACTCACAGACTTACACGTTTCTCTTCAGTCATGAGTTTGTTAGCACAGTTTTCTGGAAATCTGCAATTAGATACTTCATAGCGCAATGAACATTACAGTGACAAAGGAAATATCCAGATGAAAACTAGAAAGAAGCTTTCTTAGAAACTTCTTGGTGATGTGTGAATTCATCTCACAGAGTTACACTTATGTTTCGTGGAACAGTCCATTTACACTGTCTTTGGGGAAACTGAGAAGGGCTTCTTTGGATCACATTGAGGCCTACGCTGATAAAGGAAATTTCATCCGTTTAAAACGTGAAAGAAGCTTTCTGAGAAACTTCTTTCTGATCTGTGAGTTCATCTCACAGAGTTACAACCTCTGCCTCAAGAAGCAGTTTCCTAACACCCTTTTCGTGAAAACTGCAAAGTGATATTTGGGAGCCTATTGGGGCTCATGGTGATAAAGGAAATATCCTCACATAATAACTAAAGAGAAGCTTTCTGAGAAACTGCATTGCCATGTGTGAATGCAACTCACAGAGTTACACGTTTCTCTTCAGTGATCAGTTTGTTAGCACAGTTTTCTGGAAATCTGCAATTAGATACTTCATAGCGCAATGAACATTACAGTGACAAAGGAAATACCCACAGATGAAAACTAGAAAGAAGCTTTCTTAGAAACTTCTTGGTGATGTGTGAATTCATCTCACAGAGTTACACTTATGTTTCGTGGAACAGTGCATTAACACTGTCTTTGGGGAAACTGAGAAGGGCTTCTTTGATCACATTGAGGCCTACGCTGATAAAGGAAATTTCATCCGTTCAAAACGTGAAAGAAGCTTTCTGAGAAACTTCTTTCTGATCTGTGAGTTCATCTCACAGAGTTACAACCTCTGCCTCAAGAAGCAGTTTGCTAACACTCTTTTCGTGGAAACTGCAAAGTGTTATTTGGGAGCATATTGGGGCCCATGGTGATAAAGGAATTATCCTCACATAATAACTAAAGAGAAGCTTTCTGAGAAACTGCATTGCCATGTGTGAATGCAACTCACAGAGTTACACGTTTCTCTTCAGTGATCAGTTTGTTAGCACAGTTTTCTGGAAATCTGCAATTAGATACTTCATAGCGCAATGAACATTACAGTGACAAAGGAAATATCCACAGATGAAAACTAGAAAGAAGCTTTCTGAGAAACTTCTTTCTGATCTGTGAGTTCATCTCACAGAGTTACAACCTCTGCCTCAAGAAGCAATTTCCTAACACCCTTTTCGTGGAAACTGCAAAGTGATTTTGGGAGCCTATTGGGGCTCATGGTGATAAAGGAAATATCCTCACATAATAACTAAAGAGAAGCTTTCTGAGAAACTGCATTGCCATGTGTGAATGCAACTCACAGAGTTACACGTTTCTCTTCAGTGATCAGTTTGTTAGCACAGTTTTCTGGAAATCTGCAATTAGATACTTCATAGCGCAATGAACATTACAGTGGCAACGGAAATATCCACAGATGAAAACTAGAAAGAAGCTTTCTTAGAAACTTCTTGGTGATGTGTGAATTCATCTCACAGAGTTACACTTATGTTTCGTGGAACAGTGCATTAACACTGTCTTTGGGGAAACTGAGAAGGGCTTCTTTGGATCACATTGAGGCCTACGCTGATAAAGGAAATTTCATCCGTTCAAAACGTGAAAGAAGCTTTCTGAGAAACTTCTTTCTGATCTGTGAGTTAATCTCACAGAGTTACAACCTCTGCCTCAAGAAGCAGTTTGCTAACACTCTTTTCGTGGAAACTGCAAAGTGATATTTGGGAGCATATTGGGGCCCATGGTGATAAAGGAATTATCCTCACATAATAACTAAAGAGAAGCTTTCTGAGAAACTGCATTGCCCTGTGTGAATGCAACTCACAGACTTACACGTTTCTCTTCAGTCATGAGTTTGTTAGCACAGTTTTCTGGAAATCTGCAATTAGATACTTCATAGCGCAATGAACATTACAGTGACAAAGGAAATATCCAGATGAAAACTAGAAAGAAGCTTTCTTAGAAACTTCTTGGTGATGTGTGAATTCATCTCACAGAGTTACACTTATGTTTCGTGGAACAGTCCATTTACACTGTCTTTGGGGAAACTGAGAAGGGCTTCTTTGGATCACATTGAGGCCTACGCTGATAAAGGAAATTTCATCCGTTTAAAACGTGAAAGAAGCTTTCTGAGAAACTTCTTTCTGATCTGTGAGTTCATCTCACAGAGTTAACACCTCTGCCTCAAGAAGCAGTTTCCTAACACCCTTTTCGTGAAAACTGCAAAGTGATATTTGGGAGCCTATTGGGGCTCATGGTGATAAAGGAAATATCCTCACATAATAACTAAAGAGAAGCTTTCTGAGAAACTGCATTGCCATGTGTGAATGCAACTCACAGAGTTACACGTTTCTCTTCAGTGATCAGTTTGTTAGCACAGTTTTCTGGAAATCTGCAATTAGATACTTCATAGCGCAATGAACATTACAGTGACAAAGGAAATATCCACAGATGAAAACTAGAAAGAAGCTTTCTTAGAAACTTCTTGGTGATGTGTGAATTCATCTCACAGAGTTACACTTATGTTTCGTGGAGCAGTCCATTAACACTGTCTTTGGGGAAACTGAGAAGGGCTTCTTTGGATCACATTGAGGCCTACGCTGATAAAGGAAATTTCATCCGTTCAAAACGTGAAAGAAGCTTTCTGAGAAACTTCTTTCTGATCTGTGAGTTCATCTCACAGAGTTACAACCTCTGCCTCAAGAAGCAGTTTGCTAACACTCTTTTCGTGGAAACTGCAAAGTGATATTTGGGAGCATATTGGGGCCCATGGTGATAAAGGAATTATCCTCACATAATAACTAAAGAGAAGCTTTCTGAGAAACTGCATTGCCATGTGTGAATGCAACTCACAGAGTTACACGTTTCTCTTCAGTGATCAGTTTGTTAGCACAGTTTTCTGGAAATCTGCAATTAGATACTTCATAGCGCAATGAACATTACAGTGACAAAGGAAATATCCACAGATGAAAACTAGAAAGAAGCTTTCTGAGAAACTTCTTTCTGATCTGTGAGTTCATCTCACAGAGTTACAACCTCTGCCTCAGGAAGCAGTTTCCTAACACCCTTTTCGTGGAAACTGCAAAGTGATTTTGGGAGCCTATTGGGGCTCATGGTGATAAAGGAAATATCCTCACATAATAACTAAAGAGAAGCTTTCTGAGAAACTGCATTGCCATGTGTGAATGCAACTCACAGAGTTACACGTTTCTCTTCAGTGATCAGTTTGTTAGCACAGTTTTCTGGAAATCTGCAATTAGATACTTCATAGCGCAATGAACATTACAGTGGCAAAGGAAATATCCACAGATGAAAACTAGAAAGAAGCTTTCTTAGAAACTTCTTGGTGATGTGTGAATTCATCTCACAGAGTTACACTTATGTTTCGTGGAACAGTGCATTAACACTGTCTTTGGGGAAACTGAGAAGGGCTTCTTTGGATCACATTGAGGCCTACGCTGATAAAGGAAATTTCATCCGTTCAAAACGTGAAAGAAGCTTTCTGAGAAACTTCTTTCTCATCTGTGAGTTCATCTCACAGAGTTACAACCTCTGCCTCAAGAAGCAGTTTGCTAACACTCTTTTCCTGGAAACTGCAAAGTGATATTTGGGAGCATATTGGGGCCCATGGTGATAAAGGAATTATCCTCACATAATAACTAAAGAGAAGCTTTCTGAGAAACTGCATTGCCATGTGTGAATGCAACTCACAGAGTTACACGTTTCTCTTCAGTGATCAGTTTGTTAGCACAGTTTTCTGGAAATCTGCAATTAGATACTTCATAGCGCAATGAACATTACAGTGACAAAGGAAATATCCAGATGAAACTAGAAAGAAGCTTTCTTAGAAACTTCTTGGTGATGTGTGAATTCATCTCACAGAGTTACACTTATGTTTCGTGGAGCAGTCCATTAACACTGTCTTTGGGGAAACTGAGAATGGCTTCTTTGGATCACATTGAGGCCTACGCTGATAAAGGAAATTTCATCCGTTCAAAACGTGAAAGAAGCTTTCTGAGAAACTTCTTTCTCATCTGTGAGTTCATCTCACAGAGTTACAATCTCTGCCTCAAGAAGCAGTTTGCTAACACTGTTTTCGTGGAATCTGCAAAGCGATATTTGGGAGCCTATTGGGTCTCATAGTGATAAAGGAAATATCCTCACATAATAACTAAAGAGACGCTTTCTGAGAAACTGCATTGCCATGTGTGAATGCAACTCACAGAGTTACACGTTTCTCTTCAGTGATCAGTTTGTTAGCACAGTTTTCTGGAAATCTGCAATTAGATACTTCATAGCGCAATGAACATTACAGTGACAAAGGAAATATCCACAGATGGAAACTAGAAAGAAGCTTTCATAGAAACTTCTTGGTGATGTGTGAATTCATCTCACAGAGTTACACTTATGTTTCGTGGAACAGTCCATTTACACTGTCTTTGGGGAAACTGAGAAGGGCTTCTTTGGATCACATTGAGGCCTACGCTGATAAAGGAAATATCCTCCGTTCAAAACGTGAAAGAAGCTTTGTGAGAAACTTCTTTCTGATCTGTGAGTTCATCTCACAGAGTTACAACCTCTGACTCAAGAAGCAGTTTGCTAACACTCTTTTCGTGGAAACTGCAAAGTGATATTTGGGAGCATATTGGGGACCATGGTGATAATGGAATTATCCTCACATAATAACTAAAGAGAAGCTCTCTGAGAAACTGAATTGCCATGTGTGAATGCAACTCACAGAGTTACACGTTTCTCTTCAGTGATCAGTTTGTTAGCACAGTTTTCTGGAAATCTGCAATTAGATACTTCATAGCGCAATGAACATTACAGTGACAAAGGAAATATCCGGATGAAAACTAGAAAGAAGCTTTCTTAGAAACTTCTTGGTGATGTGTGAATTCATCTCACAGAGTTACACTTATGTTTCGTGGAGCAGTCCATTAACACTGTCTTTGGGGAAACTGAGAAGGGCTTCTTTGGATCACATTGAGGCCTACGCTGATAAAGGAAAATTCATCCGTTTAAAACGTGAAAGAAGCTCTCTGAGAAACTTCTTTCTGATCTGTGAGTACATCTCACGGAGTTACAACCTCTGCCTCAAGAAGCAGTTTGCTAACACTCTTTTCGTGGAATCTGCAAAGTGATATTTGGGAGACTATTGGGGCTCATGGTGATAAAGGAAATATCCTCACATAATAACTAAAGAGAAGCTTTCTGAGAAACTGCATTGCCATGTGTGAATGCAACTCACAGAGTTACAGGTTTCTCTTCAGTGATCAGTTTGTTAGCACAGTTTTCTGGAAATCTGCAATTAGATACTTCATAGCGCAATGAACATTACAGTGACAAAGGAAATATCCACAGATGGAAACTAGAAAGAAGCTTTCATAGAAACTTCTTGGTGATGTGTGAATTCATCTCAGAGAGTTACACTTATGTTTCGTGGAAGAGTCCATTTACACTGTCTTTGGGGAAACTGAGAAGGGCTTCTTTGGATCACATTGAGGCCTACGCTGATAAAGGAAATATCCTCCGTTCAAAACGTGAAAGAAGCTTTCTGAGAAACTTCTTTCTGATCTGTGAGTTCATCTCACAGAGTTACAACCTCTGCCTCAAGAAGCAGTTTGCTAACACTCTTTTCGTGGAAACTGCAAAGTGATATTTGGGAGCATATTGGGGACCATGGTGATAATGGAATTATCCTCACATAATAACTAAAGAGAACCTCTCTGAGAAACTGAATTGCCATGTGTGAATGCAACTCACAGAGTTACACGTTTCTCTTCAGTGATCAGTTTGTTAGCACAGTTTTCTGGAAATCTGCAATTAGATACTTCATAGCGCAATGAACATTACAGTGACAAAGGAAATATCCGGATGAAAACTAGAAAGAAGCTTTCTTAGAAACTTCTTGGTGATGTGTGAATTCATCTCACAGAGTTACACTTATGTTTCGTGGAGCAGTCCATTAACACTGTCTTTGGGGAAACTGAGAAGGGCTTCTTTGGATCACATTGAGGCCTACGCTGATAAAGGAAATTTCATCCGTTTAAAACGTGAAAGAAGCTTTCTGAGAAACTTCTTTCTGATCTGTGAGTACATCTCACAGAGTTACAACCTCTGCCTCAAGAAGCAGTTTGCTAACACTCTTTTCGTGGAATCTGCTAAGTGATATTTGGGAGACTATTGGGGCTCATGGTGATAAAGGAAATATCCTCACATAATAACTAAAGAGAAGCTTTCTGAGAAACTGCATTGCCATGTGTGAATGCAACTCACAGAGTTACACGTTTCTCTTCAGTGATCAGTTTGTTAGCACAGTTTTCTGGAAATCTGCAATTAGATACTTCATAGCGCAATGAACATTACAGTGACAAAGGAAATATCCAGATGAAAACTAGAAAGAAGCTTTCTGAGAAACTTCTTTCTGATCTGTGAGTTCATCTCACAGAGTTACAACCTCTGCCTCAAGAAGCAGTTTCCTAACACCCTTTTCGTGGAAACTGCAAAGTGATATTTGGGAGCCTATTGGGGCTCATGGTGATAAAGGAAATATCCTCACATAATAACTAAAGAGAAGCTTTCTGAGAAACTGCATTGCCATGTGTGAATGCAAATCACAGAGTTACACGTTTCTCTTCAGTGATCAGTTTGTTAGCACAGTTTTCTGGAAATCTGCAATTAGATACTTCATAGCGCAATGAACATTACAGTGACAAAGGAAATATCCACAGATGAAAACTAGAAAGAAGCTTTCTTAGAAACTTCTTGGTGATGTGTGAATTCATCTCACAGAGTTACACTTATGTTTCGTGGAACAGTCCATTTACACTGTCTTTGGGGAAACTGAGAAGGGCTTCTTTGGATCACATTGAGGCCTACGCTGTTAAAGGAAATTTCCTCCGTTCAAAACGTGAAAGAAGCTTTCTGAGAAACTTCTTTCTGATCTGTGAGTTCATCTCACAGAGTTACAACCTCTGCCTCAAGAAGCAGTTTGCTAACACTCTTTTCGTGGAAACTGCAAAGTGATATTTGGGAGCATATTGGGGCCCATGGTGATAATGGAATTATCCTCACATAATAACTAAAGAGAAGCTTTCTGAGAAACTGAATTGCCATGTGTGAATGCAACTCACAGAGTTACACGTTTCTCTTCAGTGATCAGTTTGTTAGCACAGTTTTCTGGAAATCTGCAATTAGATACTTCATAGCGCAATGAACATTACAGTGACAAAGGAAATATCCACATGAAAACTAGAAAGAAGCTTTCTTAGAAACTTCTTGGTGATGTGTGAATTCATCTCACAGGGTTACACTTATGTTTCGTGGAGCAGTCCATTAACACTGTCTTTGGGGAAACTGAGAAGGGCTTCTTTGGATCACATTGAGGCCTACGCTGATAAAGGAAATTTCATCCGTGTAAAACGTGAAAGAAGCTTTCTGAGAAACTTCTTTCTGATCTGTGAGTTCATCTCACAGAGTTACAATCTCTGCCTCAAGAAGCAGTTTGCTAACACTCTTTTCGTGGAATCTGCAAAGTGATATTTGGGAGCCTTTTGGGGCTCATGGTGATAAAGGAAATATCCTCACATAATAACTAAAGAGAAGCTTTCTGAGAAACTGCATTGCCATGTGTGAATGCAACTCACAGAGTTACACGTTTCTCTTCAGTGATCAGTTTGTTAGCACAGTTTTCTGGAAATCTGCAGTTAGATACTTCATAGCGCAATGAACATTACAGTGACAAAGGAAATATCCAGATGAATACTAGAAGGAAGCTTTCTTAGAAACTTCTTGGTGATGTGTGAATTCATCTCACAGAGTTACACTTATGTTTCGTGGAGCAGTCCATTAACACTGTCTTTGGGGAAACTGAGAAGGGCTTCTTTGGATCACATTGAGGCTTACGCTGATAAAGGAAATTTCATCCGTTCAAAACGTGAAAGAAGCTTTCTGAGAAACTTCTTTCTGATCTGTGAGTTCATCTCACAGAGTTACAATCTCTGCCTCAAGAAGCAGTTTGCTAACACTCTTTTCGTGGAATCTGCAAAGTGATATTTGGGAGCATATTGGGGCCCATGGTGATAAAGGAATTATCCTCACATAATAACTAAAGAGAAGCTTTCTGAGAAACTGCATTGCCATGTGTGAATGCAACTCACAGAGTTACACGTTTCTCTTCAGTGATCAGTTTGTTAGCACAGTTTTCTGGAAATCTGCAATTAGATACTTCATAGCGCAATGAACATTACAGTGACAAAGGAAATATCCACAGATGAAAACTAGAAAGAAGGTTTCTTAGAAACTTCTTGGTGATGTGTGAATTCATCTCACAGAGTTACACTTATGTTTCGTGGAGCAGTCCATTAATACTCTCTTTGGGGAAACTGAGAAGGGCTTCTTTGGATCACTTTGAGGCCTACGCTGATAAAGGGAATTTCATCCGTTCAAAACGTGAAAGAAGCATTCTGAGAAACTTCTTTCTGATCTGTGAGTACATCTCACAGAGTTACAATCTCTGCCTCATGAAGCAGTTTGCTAACACTGTTTTCGTGGAATCTGCAAAGCGATATTTGGGAGCCTATTGGGTCTCATGGTGATAAAGGAAATATCCTCACATAATAACTAAAGAGAAGCTTTCTGAGAAACTGAATTGCCATGTGTGAATGCAACTCACAGAGTTACACGTTTCTCTTCAGTGATCAGTTTGTTAGCACAGTTTTCTGGAAATCTGCAATTAGATACTTCATAGCGCAATGAACATTACAGTGACAAAGGAAATATCCACAGATGAAAACTAGAAAGAAGCTTTCTTAGAAACTTCTTGGTGATGTGTGAATTCATCTCACAGAGTTACACTTATGTTTCGTGGAACAGTCCATTAACACTGTCTTTGGGGAAACTGAGAAGGGCTTCTTTGGATCACATTGAGGCCTTCGCTGATAAAGGAAATTTCCTCCGTTCAAAACGTGAAAGAAGCTTTCTGAGAAACTTCTTTCTCATCTGTGAGTTCATCTCACAGAGTTACAACCTCTGCCTCAAGAAGCAGTTTGCTAACACTCTTTTCGTGGAAACTGCAAAGTGATATTTCGGAGCATATTGGGGCCCATGGTGATAAAGGAATTATCCTCACATAATAACTAAAGAGAAGCTTTCTGAGAAACTGAATTGCCATGTGTGAATGCAACTCACAGAGTTACACGTTTCTCTTCAGTGATCAGTTTGTTAGCACAGTTTTCTGGAAATCTGCAATTAGATACTTCATAGCGCAATGAACATTACAGTGACAAAGGAAATATCCAGATGAAAACTAGAAAGAAGCTTTCTTAGAAACTTCTTGGTGATGTGTGAATTCATCTCACAGAGTTACACTTATGTTTCGTGGAGCAGTCCATTAACACTGTCTTTGGGGAAACTGAGAAGGGCTTCTTTGGATCACATTGAGGCCTACGCTGATAAAGGAAATTTCATCCGTTCAAAACGTGAAAGAAGCATTCTGAGAAACTTCTTTCTGATCTGTGAGTACATCTCACAGAGTTACAATCTCTGCCTCAAGAAGCAGTTTGCTAACACTCTTTTCGTGGAATCTGCAAAGTGATATTTGGGAGCCTATTGGGGCTCATGGTGATAAAGGAAATATCCTCACATAATAACTAAAGAGAAGCTTTCTGAGAAACTGCATTGCCATGTGTGAATGCAACTCACAGAGTTACACGTTTCTCTTCAGTGATCAGTTTGTTAGCACAGTTTTCTGGAAATCTGCAATTAGATACTTCATAGCGCAATGAACATTACAGTGACAAAGGAAATATCCACAGATGAAAACTAGAAAGAAGCTTTCTTAGAAACTTCTTGGTGATGTGTGAATTCATCTCACAGAGTTACACTTATGTTTCGTGGAACAGTCCATTAACACTGTCTTTGGGGAAACTGAGAAGGGCTTCTTTGGATCACATTGAGGCCTACGCTGATAAAGGAAATTTCATCCGTTCAAAACGTGAAAGAAGCTTTCTGAGAAACTTCTTTCTGATCTGTGAGTTCATCTCACAGAGTTACAACCTCTGCCTCAAGAAGCAGTTTGCTAACACTCTTTTCGTGGAAACTGCAAAGTGATATTTGGGAGCATATTGGGGCCCATGGTGATAAAGGAATTATCCTCACATAATAACTAAAGAGAAGCTTTCTGAGAAACTGAATTGCCATGTGTGAATGCAACTCACAGAGTTACACGTTTCTCTTCAGTGATCAGTTTGTTAGCACAGTTTTCTGGAAATCTGCAATTAGATACTTCATAGCGCAATGAACATTACAGTGACAAAGGAAATATCCAGATGAAAACTAGAAAGAAGCTTTCTTAGAAACTTCTTGGTGATGTGTGAATTCATCTCACAGAGTTACACTTATGTTTCGTGGAGCAGTCCATTAACACTGTCTTTGGGGAAACTGAGAAGGGCTTCTTTGGATCACATTGAGGCCTACGCTGATAAAGGAAATTTCATCCGTTTAAAACGTGAAAGAAGCTTTCTGAGAAACTTCTTTCTGATCTGTGAGTTCATCTCACAGAGTTACAAACTCTGCCTCAAGAAGCAGTTTGCTAACACTCTTTTCGTGGAATCTGCAAAGTGATATTTGGGAGCATATTGGGGCCCATGGTGATAAAGGAATTATCCTCACATAATAACTAAAGAGAAGCTTTCTGAGAAACTGCATTGCCATGTGTGAATGCAACTCACAGAGTTACACGTTTCTCTTCAGTGATCAGTTTGTTAGCACAGTTTTCTGGAAATCTGCAATTAGATACTTCATAGCGCAATGAACATTACAGTGACAAAGGAAATATCCACAGATGAAAACTAGAAAGAAGCTTTCTTAGAAACTTCTTGGTGATGTGTGAATTCATCTCACAGAGTTACACTTATGTTTCGTGGAACAGTGCATTAACACTGTCTTTGGGGAAACTGAGAAGGGCTTCTTTGGATCACATTGAGGCCTACGCTGATAAAGGAAATTTCATCCGTTCAAAACGTGAAAGAAGCTTTCTGAGAAACTTCTTTCTGATCTGTGAGTTCATCTCACAGAGTTACAACCTCTGCCTCAAGAAGCAGTTTGCTAACACTCTTTTCGTGGAAAATGCAAAGTGATATTTGGGAGCATATTGGGGCCCATGGTGATAAAGGAATTATCCTCACATAATAACTAAAGAGAAGCTTTCTGAGAAACTGAATTGCCATGTGTGAATGCAACTCACAGAGTTACACGTTTCTCTTCAGTGATCAGTTTGTTAGCACAGTTTTCTGGAAATCTGCAATTAGATACTTCATAGCGCAATGAACATTACAGTGACAAAGGAAATATCCAGATGAAAACTAGAAAGAAGCTTTCTTAGAAACTTCTTGGTGATGTGTGAATTCATCTCACAGAGTTACACTTATGTTTCGTGGAGCAGTCCATTAACACTGTCTTTGGGGAAACTGAGAAGGGCTTCTTTGGATCACATTGAGGCCTACGCTGATAAAGGAAATTTCATCCGTTCAAAACGTGAAAGAAGCATTCTGAGAAACTTCTTTCTGATCTGTGAGTTCATCTCACAGAGTTACAATCTCTGCCTCAAGAAGCAGTTTGCTAACACTCTTTTCGTGGAATCTGCAAAGTGATATTTGGGAGCCTATTGGGGCTCATGGTGATAAAGGAAATATCCTCACATAATAACTAAAGAGAAGCTTTCTGAGAAACTGCATTGCCATGTGTGAATGCAACTCACAGAGTTACACGTTTCTCTTCAGTGATCAGTTTGTTAGCACAGTTTTCTGGAAATCTGCAATTAGATACTTCATAGCGCAATGAACATTACAGTGACAAAGGAAATATCCAGATGAATACTAGAAGGAAGCTTTCTTAGAAACTTCTTGGTGATGTGTGAATTCATCTCACAGAGTTACACTTATGTTTCGTGGAGCAGTCCATTAACACTGTCTTTGGGGAAACTGAGAAGGGCTTCTTTGGATCACATTGAGGCCTACGCTGATAAAGGAAATTTCATCCGTTCAAAACGTGAAAGAAGCTTTCTGAGAAACTTCTTTCTGATCTGTGAGTTCATCTCACAGAGTTACAATCTTGCCTCAAGAAGCAGTTTGCTAACACTCTTTTCGTGGAATCTGCAAAGTGATATTTGGGAGCATATTGGGGCCCATGGTGATAAAGGAATTATCCTCACATAATAACTAAAGAGAAGCTTTCTGAGAAACTGCATTGCCATGTGTGAATGCAACTCACAGAGTTACACGTTTCTCTTCAGTGATCAGTTTGTTAGCACAGTTTTCTGGAAATCTGCAATTAGATACTTCATAGCGCAATGAACATTACAGTGACAAAGGAAATATCCACAGATGAAAACTAGAAAGAAGCTTTCTTAGAAACTTCTTGGTGATGTGTGAATTCATCTCACAGAGTTACACTTATGTTTCGTGGAGCAGTCCATTAACACTGTCTTTGGGGAAACTGAGAAGGGCTTCTTTGGATCACATTGAGGCCTACGCTGATAAAGGAATTTCATCCGTTCAAAACGTGAAAGAAGCATTCTGAGAAACTTCTTTCTGATCTGTGAGTACATCTCACAGAGTTACAATCTCTGCCTCATGAAGCAGTTTGCTAACACTGTTTTCGTGGAATCTGCAAAGCGATATTTGGGAGCCTATTGGGTCTCATGGTGATAAAGGAAATATCCTCACATAATAACTAAAGAGAAGCTTTCTGAGAAACTGCATTGCCATGTGTGAATGCAACTCACAGAGTTACACGTTTCTCTTCAGTGATCAGTTTGTTAGCACAGTTTTCTGGAAATCTGCAATTAGATACTTCATAGCGCAATGAACATTACAGTGACAAAGGAAATATCCACAGATGAAAACTAGAAAGAAGCTTTCTTAGAAACTTCTTGGTGATGTGTGAATTCATCTCACAGAGTTACAGTTATGTTTCGTGGAACAGTCCATTTACACTGTCTTTGGGGAAACTGAGAAGGGCTTCTTTGGATCACATTGAGGCCTACGCTGATAAAGGAAATTTCCTCCGTTCAAAACGTGAAAGAAGCTTTCTGAGAAACTTCTTTCTCATCTGTGAGTTCATCTCACAGAGTTACAACCTCTGCCTCAAGAAGCAGGTTGCTAACACTCTTTTCGTGGAAACTGCAAAGTGATATTTGGGAGCATATTGGGGCCCATGGTGATAATGGAATTATCCTCACATAATAACTAAAGAGAAGCTTTCTGAGAAACTGAATTGCCATGTGTGAATGCAACTCACAGAGTTACACGTTTCTCTTCAGTGATCAGTTTGTTAGCACAGTTTTCTGGAAATCTGCAATTAGATACTTCATAGCGCAATGAACATTACAGTGACAAAGGAAATATCCAGATGAAAACTAGAAAGAAGCTTTCTTAGAAACTTCTTGGTGATGTGTGAATTCATCTCACAGAGTTACACTTATGTTTCGTGGAACAGTGCATTAACACTGTCTTTGGGGAAACTGAGAAGGGCTTCTTTGGATCACTTGAGGCCTACGCTGATAAAGGAAATTTCATCCGTTCAAAACGTGAAAGAAGCTTTCTGAGAAACTTCTTTCTGATCTGTGAGTTCATCTCACAGAGTTACAATCTCTGCCTCAAGAAGCAGTTTGCTAACACTCTTTTCGTGGAATCTGCAAAGTGATATTTGGGAGCCTATTGGGGCTCATGGTGATAAAGGAAATATCCTCACATAATTACTAAAGAGAAGCTTTCTGAGAAACTGCAGTGGCATGTGTGAATGCAACTCACAGAGTTACACGTTTCTCTTCAGTGATCAGTTTGTTAGCACAGTTTTCTGGAAATCTGCAATTAGATACTTCATAGCGCAATGAACATTACAGTGACAAAGGAAATATCCACAGATGAAAACTAGAAAGAAGCTTTCTGAGAAACTTTTTCTGATCTGTGAGTTCATCTCACAGAGTTACAACCTCTGCATCAAGAAGCAGTTTGCTAACACCCTTTTCGTGGAAACTGCAAAGTGATATTTGGGAGCCTATTGGGGCTCATGGTGATAAAGGAAATATCCTCACATAATAACTAAAGAGAAGCTTTCTGAGAAACTGAATTGCCATGTGTCAATGCAACTCACAGAGTTACACGTTTCTCTTCAGTGATCAGTTTGTTAGCACAGTTTTCTGGAAATCTGCAATTAGATACTTCATAGCGCAATGAACATTACAGTGACAAGGAAATATCCACAGATGAAAACTAGAAAGAAGCTTTCTTAGAAACTTCTTGGTGATGTGTGAATTCATCTCACAGAGTTACACTTATGTTTCGTGGAACAGTGCATTAACACTGTCTTTGGGGAAACTGAGAAGGGCTTCTTTGGATCACATTGAGGCCTACGCTGATAAAGGAAATTTCATCCGTTCAAAACGTGAAAGAAGCATTCTGAGAAACTTCTTTCTGATCTGTGAGTACATCTCACAGAGTTACAATCTCTGCCTCAAGAAGCAGTTTGCTAACACTCTTTTCGTGGAATCTGCAAAGTGATATTTGGGAGCATATTAGGGCCCATGGTGATAATGGAATTATCCTCACATAATAACTAAAGAGAAGCTTTCTGAGAAACTGAATTGCCATGTGTGAATGCAACTCACAGAGTTACACGTTTCTCTTCAGTGATCAGTTTGTTAGCACAGTTTTCTGGAAATCTGCAATTAGATACTTCATAGCGCAATGAACATTACAGTGACAAAGGAAATATCCAGATGAAAACTAGAAAGAAGCTTTCTGAGAAACTTCTTTTTGATCTGTGAGTTCATCTCACCGAGTTACAACCTCTGCCTCAAGAAGCAGTTTGCTAACACTGTTTTCGTGGAATCTGCAAAGCGATATTTGGGAGCCTATTGGGTCTCATGGTGATAAAGGAAATATCCTCACATAATAACTAAAGAGAAGCTTTCTGAGAAACTGCATTGCCATGTGTGAATGCAACTCACAGAGTTACACGTTTCTCTTCAGTGATCAGTTTGTTAGCACAGTTTTCTGGAAATCTGCAATTAGATACTTCATAGCGCAATGAACATTACAGTGATAAAGGAAATATCCACAGATGAAAACTAGAAAGAAGCTTTCTTAGAAACTTCTTGGTGATGTGTGAATTCATCTCACAGAGTTACACTTATGTTTCGTGGAACAGTCCATTTACACTGTCTTTGGGGAAACTGAGAAGGGCTTCTTTGGATCACATTGAGGCCTACGGTGATAAAGGAAATTTCCTCCGTTCAAAACGTGAAAGAAGCTTTCTGAGAAACTTCTTTCTGATCTGTGAGTTCATCTCACAGAGTTACAATCTCTGCCTCAAGAAGCAGTTTGCTAACACTCTTTTCGTGGAATCTGCAAAGTGATATTTGGGAGCCTATTGGGGCTCAGGGTGATAAAGGAAATATCCTCACATAATAACTAAAGAGAAGCTTTCTGAGAAACTGAATTGCCATGTGTGAATGCAACTCACAGAGTTACACGTTTCTCTTCAGTGATCAGTTTGTTAGCACAGTTTTCTGGAAATCTGCAATTAGATACTTCATAGCGCAATGAACATTACAGTGACAAAGGAAATATCCACAGATGAAAACTAGAAAGAAGCTTTCTTAGAAACTTCTTGGTGATGTGTGAATTCATCTCACAGAGTTACACTTATGTTTCGTGGAACAGTGCATTAACACTGTCTTTGGGGAAACTGAGAAGGGCTTCTTTGGATCACATTGAGGCCTACGCTGATAAAGGAAATTTCCTCCGTTCAAAACGTGAAAGAAGCTTTCTGAGAAACTTCTTTCTGATCTGTGAGTTCATCTCACAGAGTTACAACCTATGCCTCAAGAAGCAGTTTGCTAACACTCTTTTCGTGGAAACTGCAAAGTGATATTTGGGAGCATATTTGGGCCCATGGTGATAAAGGAATTATCCTCACATAATAACTAAAGAGAAGCTTTCTGAGAAACTGAATTGCCATGTGTGAATGCAACTCACAGAGTTACACGTTTCTCTTCAGTGATCAGTTTGTTAGCACAGTTTTCTGGAAATCTGCAATTAGATACTTCATAGCGCAATGAACATTACAGTGACAAAGGAAATATCCAGATGAAAACTAGAAAGAAGCTTTCTTAGAAACTTCTTGGTGATGTGTGAATTCATCTCACAGAGTTACACTTATGTTTCGTGGAACAGTGCATTAACACTGTCTTTGGGGAAACTGAGAAGGGCTTCTTTGGATCACATTGAGGCCTACGCTGATAAAGGAAATTTCATCCGTTCAAAACGTGAAAGAAGCATTCTGAGAAACTTCTTTCTGATCTGTGAGTACATCTCACAGAGTTACAATCTCTGCCTCAAGAAGCAGTTTGCTAACACTCTTTTCGTGTAATCTGTAAAGTGATATTTGGGAGCATATTAGGGCCCATGGTGATAATGGAATTATCCTCACATAATAACTAAAGAGAAGCTTTCTGAGAAACTGAATTGCCATGTGTGAATGCAACTCACAGAGTTACACGTTTCTCTTCAGTGATCAGTTTGTTAGCACAGTTTTCTGGAAATCTGCAATTAGATACTTCATAGCGCAATGAACATTACAGTGACAAAGGAAATATCCAGATGAAAACTAGAAAGAAGCTTTCTGAGAAACTTCTTTTTGATCTGTGAGTTCATCTCACCGAGTTACAACCTCTGCCTCAAGAAGCAGTTTGCTAACACTGTTTTCGTGGAATCTGCAAAGCGATATTTGGGAGCCTATTGGGTCTCATGGTGATAAAGGAAATATCCTCACATAATAACTAAAGAGAAGCTTTCTGAGAAACTGCAGTGGCATGTGTGAATGCAACTCACAGAGTTACACGTTTCTCTTCAGTGATCAGTTTGTTAGCACAGTTTTCTGGAAATCTGCAATTAGATACTTCATAGCGCAATGAACATTACAGTGACAAAGGAAATATCCACAGATGAAAACTAGAAAGAAGCTTTCTGAGAAACTTCTTTCTGATCTGTGAGTTCATCTCATAGAGTTACAACCTCTGCCTCAAGAACCAGTTTGCTAACACCCTTTTCGTGGAAACTGCAAAGTGATATTTGGGAGCCTATTGGGGCTCATGGTGATAAAGGAAATATCCTCACATAATAACTAAAGAGAAGCTTTCTGAGAAACTGAATTGCCATGTGTCAATGCAACTCACAGAGTTACACGTTTCTCTTCAGTGATCAGTTTGTTAGCACAGTTTTCTGGAAATCTGCAATTAGATACTTCATAGCGCAATGAACATTACAGTGACAAAGGAAATATCCAGAGATGAAAACTAGAAAGAAGCTTTCTTAGAAACTTCTTGGTGATGTGTGAATTCATCTCACAGAGTTACACTTATGTTTCGTGGAACAGTGCATTAACACTGTCTTTGGGGAAACTGAGAAGGGCTTCTTTGGATCACATTGAGGCCTACGCTGATAAAGGAAATTTCATCCGTTCAAAACGTGAAAGAAGCATTCTGAGAAACTTCTTTCTGATCTGTGAGTACATCTCACAGAGTTACAATCTCTGCCTCAAGAAGCAGTTTGCTAACACTCTTTTCGTGGAATCTGCAAAGTGATATTTGGGAGCATATTAGGGCCCATGGTGATAATGGAATTATCCTCACATAATAACTAAAGAGAAGCTTTCTGAGAAACTGAATTGCCATGTGTGAATGCAACTCACAGAGTTACACGTTTCTCTTCAGTGATCAGTTTGTTAGCACAGTTTTCTGGAAATCTGCAATTAGATACTTCATAGCGCAATGAACATTACAGTGACAAAGGAAATATCCAGATGAAAACTAGAAAGAAGCTTTCTGAGAAACTTCTTTTTGATCTGTGAGTTCATCTCACCGAGTTACAACCTCTGCCTCAAGAAGCAGTTTGCTAACACTGTTTTCGTGGAATCTGCAAAGCGATATTTGGGAGCCTATTGGGTCTCATGGTGATAAAGGAAATATCCTCACATAATAACTAAAGAGAAGCTTTCTGAGAAACTGCATTGCCATGTGTGAATGCAACTCACAGAGTTACACGTTTCTCTTCAGTGATCAGTTTGTTAGCACAGTTTTCTGGAAATCTGCAATTAGATACTTCATAGCGCAATGAACATTACAGTGACAAAGGAAATATCCACAGATGAAAACTAGAAAGAAGCTTTCTTAGAAACTTCTTCGTGATGTGTGAATTCATCTCACAGAGTTACACTTATGTTTCGTGGAACAGTCCATTTACACTGTCTTTGGGGAAACTGAGAAGGGCTTCTTTGGATCACATTGAGGCCTACGGTGATAAAGGAAATTTCCTCCGTTCAAAACGTGAAAGAAGCTTTCTGAGAAACTTCTTTCTGATCTGTGAGTTCATCTCACAGAGTTACAATCTCTGCCTCAAGAAGCAGTTTGCTAACACTCTTTTCGTGGAATCTGCAAAGTGATATTTGGGAGCCTATTGGGGCTCAGGGTGATAAAGGAAATATCCTCACATAATAACTAAAGAGAAGCTTTCTGAGAAACTGAATTGCCATGTGTGAATGCAACTCACAGAGTTACACGTTTCTCTTCAGTGATCAGTTTGTTAGCACAGTTTTCTGGAAATCTGCAATTAGATACTTCATAGCGCAATGAACATTACAGTGACAAAGGAAATATCCACAGATGAAAACTAGAAAGAAGCTTTCTTAGAAACTTCTTGGTGATGTGTGAATTCATCTCACAGAGTTACACTTATGTTTCGTGGAACAGTGCATTAACACTGTCTTTGGGGAAACTGAGAAGGGCTTCTTTGGATCACATTGAGGCCTACGCTGACAAAGGAAATTTCCTCCGTTCAAAACGTGAAAGAAGCTTTCTGAGAAACTTCTTTCTGATCTGTGAGTTCATCTCACAGAGTTACAACCTATGCCTCAAGAAGCAGTTTGCTAACACTCTTTTCGTGGAAACTGCAAAGTGATATTTGGGAGCATATTTGGGCCCATGGTGATAAAGGAATTATCCTCACATAATAACTAAAGAGAAGCTTTCTGAGAAACTGAATTGCCATGTGTGAATGCAACTCACAGAGTTACACGTTTCTCTTCAGTGATCAGTTTGTTAGCACAGTTTTCTGGAAATCTGCAATTAGATACTTCATAGCGCAATGAACATTACAGTGACAAAGGAAATATCCAGATGAAAACTAGAAAGAAGCTTTCTTAGAAACTTCTTGGTGATGTGTGAATTCATCTCACAGAGTTACACTTATGTTTCGTGGAACAGTGCATTAACACTGTCTTTGGGGAAACTGAGAAGGGCTTCTTTGGATCACATTGAGGCCTACGCTGATAAAGGAAATTTCATCCGTTCAAAACGTGAAAGAAGCATTCTGAGAAACTTCTTTCTGATCTGTGAGTACATCTCACAGAGTTACAATCTCTGCCTCAAGAAGCAGTTTGCTAACACTCTTTTCGTGGAATCTGCAAAATGATATTTGGGAGCATATTAGGGCCCATGGTGATAATGGAATTATCCTCACATAATAACTAAAGAGAAGCTTTCTGAGAAACTGAATTGCCATGTGTGAATGCAACTCACAGAGTTACACGTTTCTCTTCAGTGATCAGTTTGTTAGCACAGTTTTCTGGAAATCTGCAATTAGATACTTCATAGCGCAATGAACATTACAGTGACAAAGGAAATATCCAGATGAAAACTAGAAAGAAGCTTTCTGAGAAACTTCTTTTTGATCTGTGAGTTCATCTCACCGAGTTACAACCTCTGCCTCAAGAAGCAGTTTGCTAACACTGTTTTCGTGGAATCTGCAAAGCGATATTTGGGAGCCTATTGGGTCTCATGGTGATAAAGGAAATATCCTCACATAATAACTAAAGAGAAGCTTTCTGAGAAACTGCATTGCCATGTGTGAATGCAACTCACAGAGTTACACGTTTCTCTTCAGTGATCAGTTTGTTAGCACAGTTTTCTGGAAATCTGCAATTAGATACTTCATAGCGCAATGAACATTACAGTGACAAAGGAAATATCCAGATGAAAACTAGAAAGAAGCTTTCTTAGAAACTTCTTGGTGATGTGTGAATTCATCTCACAGAGTTACACTTATGTTTCGTGGAACAGTGCATTAACACTGTCTTTGGGGAAACTGAGAAGGGCTTCTTTGGATCACTTTGAGGCCTACGCTGATAAAGGAAATTTCATCCGTTCAAAACGTGAAAGAAGCTTTCTGAGAAACTTCTTTCTGATCTGTGAGTTCATCTCACAGAGTTACAATCTCTGCCTCAAGAAGCAGTTTGCTAACACTCTTTTCGTGGAATCTGCAAAGTGATATTTGGGAGCCTATTGGGGCTCATGGTGATAAAGGAAATATCCTCACATAATAACTAAAGAGAAGCTTTCTGAGAAACTGCAGTGGCATGTGTGAATGCAACTCACAGAGTTACACGTTTCTCTTCAGTGATCAGTTTGTTAGCACAGTTTTCTGGAAATCTGCAATTAGATACTTCATAGCGCAATGAACATTACAGTGACAAAGGAAATATCCACAGATGAAAACTAGAAAGAAGCTTTCTGAGAAACTTCTTTCTGATCTGTGAGTTCATCTCACAGAGTTACAACCTCTGCCTCAAGAACCAGTTTGCTAACACCCTTTTCGTGGAAACTGCAAAGTGATATTTGGGAGCCTATTGGGGCTCATGGTGATAAAGGAAATATCCTCACATAATAACTAAAGAGAAGCTTTCTGAGAAACTGAATTGCCATGTGTGAATGCAACTCACAGAGTTACACGTTTCTCTTCAGTGATCAGTTTGTTAGCACAGTTTTCTGGAAATCTGCAATTAGATACTTCATAGCGCAATGAACATTACAGTGACAAAGGAAATATCCAGATGAAAACTAGAAAGAAGCTTTCTGAGAAACTTCTTTTTGATCTGTGAGTTCATCTCACCGAGTTACAACCTCTGCCTCAAGAAGCAGTTTGCTAACACTGTTTTCGTGGAATCTGCAAAGCGATATTTGGGAGCCTATTGGGTCTCATGGTGATAAAGGAAATATCCTCACATAATAACTAAAGAGAAGCTTTCTGAGAAACTGCATTGCCATGTGTGAATGCAACTCACAGAGTTACACGTTTCTCTTCAGTGATCAGTTTGTTAGCACAGTTTTCTGGAAATCTGCAATTAGATACTTCATAGCGCAATGAACATTACAGTGACAAAGGAAATATCCACAGATGAAAACTAGAAAGAAGCTTTCTTAGAAACTTCTTGGTGATGTGTGAATTCATCTCACAGAGTTACACTTATGTTTCGTGGAACAGTCCATTTACACTGTCTTTGGGGAAACTGAGAAGGGCTTCTTTGGATCACATTGAGGCCTACGGTGATAAAGGAAATTTCCTCCGTTCAAAACGTGAAAGAAGCTTTCTGAGAAACTTCTTTCTGATCTGTGAGTTCATCTCACAGAGTTACAATCTCTGCCTCAAGAAGCAGTTTGCTAACACTCTTTTCGTGGAATCTGCAAAGTGATATTTGGGAGCCTATTGGGGCTCAGGGTGATAAAGGAAATATCCTCACATAATAACTAAAGAGAAGCTTTCTGAGAAACTGAATTGCCATGTGTGAATGCAACTCACAGAGTTACACGTTTCTCTTCAGTGATCAGTTTGTTAGCACAGTTTTCTGGAAATCTGCAATTAGATACTTCATAGCGCAATGAACATTACAGTGACAAAGGAAATATCCACAGATGAAAACTAGAAAGAAGCTTTCTTACAAACTTCTTGGTGATGTGTGAATTCATCTCACAGAGTTACACTTATGTTTCGTGGAACAGTGCATTAACACTGTCTTTGGGGAAACTGAGAAGGGCTTCTTTGGATCACATTGAGGCCTACGCTGATAAAGGAAATTTCCTCCGTTCAAAACGTGAAAGAAGCTTTCTGAGAAACTTCTTTCTGATCTGTGAGTTCATCTCACAGAGTTACAACCTATGCCTCAAGAAGCAGTTTGCTAACACTCTTTTCGTGGAAACTGCAAAGTGATATTTGGGAGCATATTTGGGCCCATGGTGATAAAGGAATTATCCTCACATAATAACTAAAGAGAAGCTTTCTGAGAAACTGAATTGCCATGTGTGAATGCAACTCACAGAGTTACACGTTTCTCTTCAGTGATCAGTTTGTTAGCACAGTTTTCTGGAAATCTGCAATTAGATACTTCATAGCGCAATGAACATTACAGTGACAAAGGAAATATCCAGATGAAAACTAGAAAGAAGCTTTCTTAGAAACTTCTTGGTGATGTGTGAATTCATCTCACAGAGTTACACTTATGTTTCGTGGAGCAGTGCATTAACACTGTCTTTGGGGAAACTGAGAAGGGCTTCTTTGGATCACATTGAGGCCTACGCTGATAAAGGAAATTTCATCCGTTTAAAACGTGAAAGAAGCTTTCTGAGAAACTTCTTTCTGATCTGTGAGTTCATCTCACAGAGTTACAATCTCTGCCTCAAGAAGCAGTTTGCTAACACTCTTTTCGTGGAATCTGCAAAGTGATATTTGGGAGCCTATTGGGGCTCAGGGTGATAAAGGAAATATCCTCACATAATAACTAAAGAGAAGCTGTCTAAGAAACTGCATTGCCATGTGTGAATGCAACTCACAGAGTTACACGTTTCTCTTCAGTGATCAGTTTGTTAGCACAGTTTTCTGGAAATCTGCAATTAGATACTTCATAGCACAATGAACATTACAGTGACAAAGGAAATATCCACAGATGAAAACTAGAAAGAAGCTTTCTTAGAAACTTCTTGGTGATGTGTGAATTCATCTCACAGAGTTACACTTATGTTTCGTGGAACAGTCCATTAACACTGTCTTTGGGGAAACTGAGAAGGACTTCTTTGGATCACATTGAGGCCTACGCTGATAAAGGAAATTTCATCTGTTCAAAACGTGAAAGAAGCTTTCTGAGAAACTTCTTTCTGGTCTGTGAGTTCATCTCACAGAGTTACAACCTCTGCCTCAAGAAGCAGTTTGCTAACACTCTTTTCGTGGAAACTGCAAAGTGATATTTGGGAGCGTATTGGGGCCCATGGTGATAAAGGAATTATCCTCACATAATAACTAAAGAGAAGCTTTCTGAGAAACTGAATTGCCATGTGTGAATGCAACTCACAGAGTTACACGTTTCTCTTCAGTGATCAGTTTGTTAGCACAGTTTTCTGGAAATCTGCAATTAGATACTTCATAGCGCAATGAACATTACAGTGACAAAGGAAATATCCAGATGAAAACTAGAAAGAAGCTTTCTTAGAAACTTCTTGGTGATGTGTGAATTCATCTCACAGAGTTACACTTATGTTTCGTGGAGCATTCCATTAACACTGTCTTTGGGGAAACTGAGAAGGGCTTCTTTGGATCACATTGAGACCTACGCTGATAAAGGAAATTTCCTCCGTTCAAAACGTGAAAGAAGCTTTCTGAGAAACTTCTTTCTGATCTGTGAGTTCATCTCACAGAGTTACAACCTCTGCCTCAAGAAGCAGTTTGCTAACACTCTTTTCGTGGAAACTGCAAAGTGATATTTGGGAGCATATTGGGGACCATGGTGATAAAGGAAATATCCTCACATAATAACTAAAGAGAAGCTTTCTGAGAAACTGCATTGCCATGTGTGAATGTAACTCACAGAGTTACACGTTTCTCTTCAGTGATCAGTTTGTTAGCACAGTTTTCTGGAAATCTGCAATTAGATACTTCATAGCGCAATGAACATTACAGTGACAAAGGAAATATCCAGATGAAAACTAGAAAGAAGCTTTCTTAGAAACTTCTTGGTGATGTGTGAATTCATCTCACAGAGTTACACTTATGTTTCGTGGAGCAGTCCATTAAAACTGTCTTTGGGGAAACTGAGAAGGGCTTCTTTGGATCACATTGAGGCCTACGCTGATAAAGGAAATTTCATCCGTTCAAAACGTGAAAGAAGCTTTCTGAGAAACTTCTTTCTGATCTATGAGTTCATCTCACAGAGTTACAATCTCTGCCTCAAGAAGCAGTTTGCTAACACTCTTTTCGTGGAATCTGCAAAGTGATATTTGGGAGCCTATTGGGGCTCATGGTGATAAAGGAAATATCCTCACATAATAACTAAAGAGAAGCTTTCTGAGAAACTGCATTGCCATGTGTGAATGCAACTCACAGAGTTACACGTTTCTCTTCAGTGATCAGTTTGTTAGCACAGTTTTCTGGAAATCTGCAATTAGATACTTCATAGCGCAATGAACATTACAGTGACAAAGGAAATATCCACAGATGAAAACTAGAAAGAAGCTTTCTTAGAAACTTCTTGGTGATGTGTGAATTCATCTCACAGAGTTACACTTATGTTTCGTGGAGCAGTGCATTAACACTGTCTTTGGGGAAACTGAGAAGGGCTTCTTTGGATCACATTGAGGCCTACGCTGATAAAGGAAATTTCATCCGTTCAAAACGTGAAAGAAGCTTTCTGAGAAACTTCTTTCTGATCTGTGAGTTCATCTCACAGAGTTACAATCTCTGCCTCAAGAAGCAGTTTGCTAACACTCTTTTCGTGGAATCTGCAAAGTGATATTTGGGAGCCTATTGGGGCTCAGGGTGATAAAGGAAATATCCTCACATAATAACTAAAGAGAAGCTTTCTGAGAAACTGAATTGCCATGTGTGAATGCAACTCACAGAGTTACACGTTTCTCTTCAGTGATCAGTTTGTTAGCACAGTTTTCTGGAAATCTGCAATTAGATACTTCATAGCGCAATGAACATTACAGTGACAAAGGAAATATCCACAGATGAAAACTAGAAAGAAGCTTTCTTAGAAACTTCTTGGTGATGTGTGAATTCATCTCACAGAGTTACACTTATGTTTCGTGGAACAGTCCATTAACACTGTCTTTGGGGATACTGAGAAGGACTTCTTTGGATCACATTGAGGCATACGCTGATAAAGGAAATTTCATCGGTTCAAAACGTGAAAGAAGCTTTCTGAGAAACTTCTTTCTGATCTGTGAGTTCATCTCACAGAGTTACAATCTCTGCCTCAAGAAGCAGTTTGCTAACACTCTTTTCGTGGAATCTGCAAAGTGATATTTGGGAGCCTATTGGGGCTCATGGTGATAAAGGAAATATCCTCACATAATAACTAAAGAGAAGCTTTCTGAGAAACTGCATTGCCATGTGTGAATGCAACTCACAGAGTTACACGTTTCTCTTCAGTGATCAGTTTGTTAGCACAGTTTTCTGGAAATCTGCAATTAGATACTTCATAGCGCAATGAACATTACAGTGACAAAGGAAATATCCACAGATGAAAACTAGAAAGAAGCTTTCTTAGAAACTTCTTGGTGATGTGTGAATTCATCTCACAGAGTTACACTTATGTTTCGTGGAGCAGTGCATTAACACTGTCTTTGGGGAAACTGAGAAGGGCTTCTTTGGATCACATTGAGGCCTACGCTGATAAAGGAAATTTCATCCGTTTAAAACGTGAAAGAAGCTTTCTGAGAAACTTCTTTCTGATCTGTGAGTTCATCTCACAGAGTTACAATCTCTGCCTCAAGAAGCAGTTTGCTAACACTCTTTTCGTGGAATCTGCAAAGTGATATTTGGGAGCCTATTGGGGCTCAGGGTGATAAAGGAAATATCCTCACATAATAACTAAAGAGAAGCTTTCTGAGAAACTGAATTGCCATGTGTGAATGCAACTCACAGAGTTACACGTTTCTCTTCAGTGATCAGTTTGTTAGCACAGTTTTCTCGAAATCTGCAATTAGATACTTCATAGCGCAATGAACATTACAGTGACAAAGGAAATATCCACAGATGAAAACTTGAAAGAAGCTTTCTTAGAAACTTCTTGGTGATGTGTGAATTCATCTCACAGAGTTACACTTATGTTTCGTGGAACAGTCCATTAACACTGTCTTTGGGGATACTGAGAAGGACTTCTTTGGATCACATTGAGGCCTACGCTGATAAAGGAAATTTCATCGGTTCAAAACGTGAAAGAAGCTTTCTGAGAAACTTCTTTCTGGTCTGTGAGTTCATCTCACAGAGTTACAACCTCTGCCTCAAGAAGCAGTTTGCTAACACTCTTTTCGTGGAAACTGCAAAGTGATATTTGGGAGCATATTGGGGCCCATGGTGATAAATGAATTATCCTCACATAATAACTAAAGAGAAGCTTTCTGAGAAACTGAATTGCCATGTGTGAATGCAACTCACAGAGTTACACGTTTCTCTTCAGTGATCAGTTTGTTAGCACAGTTTTCTGGAAATCTGCAATTAGATACTTCATAGCGCAATGAACATTACAGTGACAAAGGAAATATCCACAGATGAAAACTAGAAAGAAGCTTTCTTAGAAACTTCTTGGTGATGTGTGAATTCATCTCACAGAGTTACACTTATGTTTCGTGGAACATTCCATTAACACTGTCTTTGGGGAAACTGAGAAGGACTTCTTTGGATCACATTGAGGCCTACGCTGATAAAGGAAATTTCATCGGTTCAAAACGTGAAAGAAGCTTTCTGAGAAACTTCTTTCTGATCTGTGAGTTCATCTCACAGAGTTACAACCTCTGCCTCAAGAAGCAGTTTGCTAACACTTTTTTCGTGGAAACTGCAAAGTGATATTTGGGAGCATATTGGGCCCATGGTGATAAAGGAATTATCCTCACATAATAACTAAAGAGAAGCTTTCTGAGAAACTGAATTGCCATGTGTGAATGCAACTCACAGAGTTACACGTTTCTCTTCAGTGATCAGTTTGTTAGCACAGTTTTCTGGAAATCTGCAATTAGATACTTCATAGCGCAATGAACATTACAGTGACAAAGGAAATATCCAGATGAAAACTAGAAAGAAGCTTTCTTAGAAACTTCTTGGTGGTGTGTGAATTCATCTCACAGAGTTACAATTATGTTTCGTGGAGCATTCCATTAACACTGTCTTTGGGGAAACTGAGAAGGGCTTCTTTGGATCACATTGAGGCCTACGCAGATAAAGGAAATTTCCTCCGTTCAAAACGTGAAAGAAGCTTTCTGAGAAACTTCTTTCTGATCTGTGAGTTCATCTCACAGAGTTACAACCTCTGCCTCAAGAAGCAGTTTGCTAACACTCTTTTCTTGGAAACTGCAAAGTGATATTTGGGAGCATATTGTGGACCATGGTGATAATGGAATTATCCTCACATAATAACTAAAGAGAAGCTTTCTGAGAAACTGAATTGCCATGTGTGAATGCAACTCACAGAGTTACACGTTTCTCTTCAGTGATCAGTTTGTTAGCACAGTTTTCTGGAAATCTGCAATTAGATACTTCATAGCGCAATGAACATTACAGTGACAAAGGAAATATCCAGATGAAAACTAGAAAGAAGCTTTCTTAGAAACTTCTTGGTGATGTGTGAATTCATCTCACAGAGTTACACTTATGTTTCGTGGAGCAGTCCATTAACACTGTCTTTGGGGAAACTGAGAAGGGCTTCTTTGGATCACATTGAGGCCTACGCTGATAAAGGAAATTTCATCCGTTTAAAACGTGAAAGAAGCTTTCTGAGAAACTTCTTTCTGATCTGTGAGTTCATCTCACAGAGTTACAATCTCTGCCTCAAGAAGCAGTTTGCTAACACTCTTTTCGTGGAATCTGCAAAGTGATATTTGGGAGCCTATTGGGGCTCATGGTGATAAATGAAATATCCTCACATAATAACTACAGAGAAGCTTTCTGAGAAACTGCATTGCCATGTGTGAATGCAACTCACAGAGTTACACGTTTCTCTTCAGTGATCAGTTTGTTAGCACAGTTTTCTGGAAATCTGCAATTAGATACTTCATAGCGCAATGAACATTACAGTGACAAAGGAAATATCCAAGGATGAAAACTAGAAAGAAGCTTTCTTAGAAACTTCTTGGTGATGTGTGAATTCATCTCACAGAGTTACACTTATGTTTCGTGGAACAGTCCATTAACACTGTCTTTGGGGAGACTGAGAAGGACTTCTTTGGATCACATTGAGGCCTACGCTGATAAAGGAAATTTCATCGGTTCAAAACGTGAAAGAAGCTTTCTGAGAAACTTCTTTCTGGTCTGTGAGTTCATCTCACAGAGTTACAAACTCTGCCTCAAGAAGCAGTTTGCTAACACTCTTTTCGTTGAAACTGCAAAGTGATATTTGGGAGCATATTGGGACCCATGGTGATAAAGGAATTATCCTCACATAATAACTAAAGAGAAGCTTTCTGAGAAACTGAATTGCCATGTGTGAATGCAACTCACAGAGTTACACGTTTCTCTTCAGTGATCAGTTTGTTAGCACAGTTTTCTGGAAATCTGCAATTAGATACTTCATAGCGCAATGAACATTACAGTGACAAAGGAAATATCCAGATGAAAACTAGAAAGAAGCTTTCTTAGAAACTTCTTGGTGATGTGTGAATTCATCTCACAGAGTTACACTTATGTTTCGTGGAGCAGTGCATTAACACTGTCTTTGGGGAAACTGAGAAGGGCTTCTTTGGATCACATTGAGGCCTACGCTGATAAAGGAAATTTCATCCGTTTAAAACGTGAAAGAAGCTTTCTGAGAAACTTCTTTCTGATCTGTGAGTTCATCTCACAGAGTTACAATCTCTGCCTCAAGAAGCAGTTTGCTAACACTCTTTTCGTGGAATCTGCAAAGTGATATTTGGGAGCCTATTGGGGCTCAGGGTGATAAAGGAAATATCCTCACATAATAACTAAAGAGAAGCTTTCTGAGAAACTGAATTGCCATGTGTGAATGCAACTCAGAGAGTTACACGTTTCTCTTCAGTGATCAGTTTGTTAGCACAGTTTTCTCGAAATCTGCAATTAGATACTTCATAGCGCAATAAACATTGCAGTGACAAAGGAAATATCCACAGATGAAAACTAGAAAGAAGCTTTCTGAGAAACTTCTTTCTGATCTGTGAGTTCATCTCACAGAGTTACAACCTCTGCCTCAAGAAGCTGTTTGCTAACACCCTTTTCGTGGAAACTGCAAAGTGATATTTGGGAGCCTATTGGGGCTCATGGTGATAAAGGAAATATCCTCACATAATAACTAAAGAGAAGCTTTCTGAGAAACTGCATTGCCATGTGTGAATGCAACTCACAGAGTTACACGTTTCTCTTCAGTGATCAGTTTGTTAGCACAGTTTTCTGGAAATCTGCAATTAGATACTTCATAGCGCAATGAACATTACAGTGACAAAGGAAATATCCACAGATGAAACTAGAAGGAAGCTTTCTTAGAAACTTCTTGGTGATGTGTGAATTCATCTCACAGAGTTACACTTATGTTTCGTGGAACAGTGCATTAACACTGTCTTTGGGGAAACTGAGAAGGGCTTCTTTGGATCACATTGAGGCCTACGCTGATAAAGGAAATTTCATCCGTTCAAAACGTGAAAGAAGCATTCTGAGAAACTTCTTTCTGATCTGTGAGTACATCTCACAGAGTTACAATCTCTGCCTCAAGAAGCAGTTTGCTAACACTCTTTTCGTGGAATCTGCAAAGTGATATTTGGGAGCCTATTGGGGCTCATGGTGATAAAGGAAATATCCTCACATAATAACTAAAGAGAAGCTTTCTGAGAAACTGCATTGCCATGTGTGAATGCAACTCACAGAGTTACACGTTTCTCTTCAGTGATCAGTTTGTTAGCACAGTTTTCTGGAAATCTGCAATTAGATACTTCATAGCGCAATGAACATTACAGTGACAAAGGAAATATCCACAGATGAAAACTAGAAAGAAGCTTTCTTAGAAACTTCTTGGTGATGTGTGAATTCATCTCACAGAGTTACACTTATGTTTCGTGGAACAGTCCATTAACACTGTCTTTGGGGAAACTGAGAAGGACTTCTTTGGATCACATTGAGGCCTACGCTGATAAAGGAAATTTCATCGGTTCAAAACGTGAAAGAAGCTTTCTGAGAAACTTCTTTCTGGTCTGTGAGTTCATCTCACAGAGTTACAACCTCTGCCTCAAGAAGCAGTTTGCTAACACTCTTTTCGTGGAAACTGCAAAGTGATATTTGGGAGCATATTGGGGCCCATGGTGATAAAGGAATTATCCTCACATAATAACTAAAGAGAAGCTTTCTGAGAAACTGAATTGCCATGTGTGAATGCAACTCACAGAGTTACACGTTTCTCTTCAGTGATCAGTTTGTTAGCACAGTTTTCTGGAAATCTGCAATTAGATACTTCATAGCGCAATGAACATTACAGTGACAAAGGAAATATCCAGATGAAAACTAGAAAGAAGCTTTCTTAGAAACTTCTTGGTGGTGTGTGAATTCATCTCACAGAGTTACACTTATGTTTCGTGGAGCATTCCATTAACACTGTCTTTGGGGAAACTGAGAAGGGCTTCTTTGGATCACATTGAGGCCTACGCTGATAAAGGAAATTTCCTCCGTTCAAAACGTGAAAGAAGCTTTCTGAGAAACTTCTTTCTGATCTGTGAGTTCATCTCACAGAGTTACAACCTCTGCCTCAAGAAGCAGTCTGCTAACACTCTTTTCGTGGAAACTGCAAAGTGATATTTGGGAGCATATTGGGGACCATGGTGATAATGGAATTATCCTCACATAATAACTAAAGAGAAGCTTTCTGAGAAACTGAATTGCCATGTGTGAATGCAACTCACAGAGTTACACGTTTCTCTTCAGTGATCAGTTTGTTAGCACAGTTTTCTGGAAATCTGCAATTAGATACTTCATAGCGCAATGAACATTACAGTGACAAAGGAAATATCCAGATGAAAACTAGAAAGAAGCTTTCTTAGAAACTTCTTGGTGATGTGTGAATTCATCTCACAGAGTTACACTTATGTTTCGTGGAGCAGTCCATTAACACTGTCTTTGGGGAAACTGAGAAGGGCTTCTTTGGATCACATTGAGGCCTACGCTGATAAAGGAAATTTCATCCGTTTAAAACGTGAAAGAAGCTTTCTGAGAAACTTCTTTCTGATCTGTGAGTTCATCTCACAGAGTTACAATCTCTGCCTCAAGAAGCAGTTTGCTAACACTCTTTTCGTGGAATCTGCAAAGTGATATTTGGGAGCCTATTGGGGCTCATGGTGATAAAGGAAATATCCTCACATAATAACTAAAGAGAAGCTTTCTGAGAAACTGAATTGCCATGTGTGAATGCAACTCACAGAGTTACACGTTTCTCTTCAGTGATCAGTTTGTTAGCACAGTTTTCTGGAAATCTGCAATTAGATACTTCATAGCGCAATGAACATTACAGTGACAAAGGAAATATCCAGATGAAAACTAGAAAGAAGCTTTCTTAGAAACTTCTTGGTGATGTGTGAATTCATCTCACAGAGTTACATCTTATGTTTCGTGGAGCAGTCCATTAACACTGTCTTTGGGGAAACTGAGAAGGGCTTCTTTGGATCACATTGAGGCCTACGCTGATAAAGGAAATTTCATCCGTTCAAAACGTGAAAGAAGCATTCTGAGAAACCTCTTTCTGACCTGTGAGTACATCTCACAGAGTTACAATCTCTGCCTCAAGAAGCAGATTGCTAACACTCTTCTCGTGGAATCTGCAAAGTGATATTTGGGAGCCTATTGGGGCTCATGGTGATAAAGGAAATATCCTCACATAATAACTAAAGAGAAGCTTTCTGAGAAACTGCATTGCCATGTGTGAATGCAACTCACAGAGTTACACGTTTCTCTTCAGTGATCAGTTTGTTAGCACAGTTTTCTGGAAATCTGCAATTAGATACTTCATAGCGCAATGAACTTTACAGTGACAAAGGAAATATCCACAGATGAAAACTAGAAAGAAGCTTTCTGAGAAACTTCTTTCTGATCTGTGAGTTCATCTCACAGAGTTACAACCTCTGCCTCAAGAAGCAGTTTGCTAACACTTTTTTCGAGGAAACTGCAAAGTGATATTTGGGAGCCTATTGGGGCTCATGGTAATAAAGGAAATATCCTCACATAATAACTAAAGAGAAGCTTTCTGAGAAACTGCATTGCCATGTGTGAATGCAACTCACAGAGTTACACGTTTCTCTTCAGTGATCAGTTTGTTAGCACAGTTTTCTGGAAATCTTCAATTAGATACTTCATAGCGCAATGAACATTACAGTGACAAAGGAAATATCTACAGATGAAAACAAGAAGGAAGCTTTCTTAGAAACTTCTTGGTGATGTGTGAATTCATCTCACAGAGTTACACTTATGTTTCGTGGAACAGTGCATTAACACTGTCTTTGGGGAAACTGAGAAGGGCTTCTTTGGATCACATTGAGGCCTACGCTGATAAAGGAAATTTCATCCGTTCAAAACGTGAAAGAAGCATTCTGAGAAACTTCTTTCTGGTCTGTGAGTTCATCTCACAGAGTTACAAACTCTGCCTCAAGAAGCAGTTTGCTAACACTCTTTTCGTGAAAACTGCAAAGTGATATTTGGGAGCATATTGGGGCCCATGGTGATAAAGGAATTATCCTCACATAATAACTAAAGAGAAGCTTTCTGAGAAACTGAATTGCCATGTGTGAATGCAACTCACAGAGTTACACGTTTCTCTTCAGTGATCAGTTTGTTAGCACAGTTTTCTGGAAATCTGCAATTAGATACTTCATAGCGCAATGAACATTACAGTGACAAAGGAAATATCCACAGATGAAAACTAGAAAGAAGCTTTCTTAGAAACTTCTTGGTGATGTGTGAATTCATCTCACAGAGTTACACTTATGTTTCGTGGAGCAGTGCATTAACACTGTCTTTGGGGAAACTGAGAAGGGCTTCTTTGGATCACATTGAGGCCTACGCTGATAAAGGAAATTTCATCCGTTCAAAACGTGAAAGAAGCTTTCTGAGAAACTTCTTTCTGATCTGTGAGTTACATCTCACAGAGTTACAATCTCTGCCTCAAGAAGCAGTTTGCTAACACTCTTTTCGTGGAATCTGCAAAGTGATATTTGGGAGCCTATTGGGGCTCATGGTGATAAAGGAAATATCCTCACATAATAACTAAAGAGAAGCTTTCTGAGAAACTGCATTGCCATGTGTGAATGCAACTCACAGAGTTACACGTTTCTCTTCAGTGATCAGTTTGTTAGCACACTTTTCTGGAAATCTGCAATTAGATACTTCATAGCGCAATGAACATTACAGTGACAAAGGAAATATCCACAGATGAAAACTAGAAAGAAGCTTTCTTAGAAACTTCTTGGTGATGTGTGAATTCATCTCACAGAGTTACACTTCTGTTACGTGGAACAGTCCATTAACACTGTCTTTTGGGAAACTGAGAAGGGACTTCTTTGGATCACATTGAGGCCTACGCTGATAAAGGAAATTTCATCGGTTCAAAACGTGAAAGAAGCTTTCTGAGAAACTTCTTTCTGGATCTGTGAGTTCATCTCACAGAGTTACAACCTCTGCCTCAAGAAGCAGTTTGCTAACACTCTTTTCGTGGAAACTGCAAAGTGATATTTGGGAGCATATTGGGGCCCATGGTGATAAAGGAATTATCCTCACATAATAACTAAAGAGAAGCTTTCTGAGAAACTGAATTGCCATGTGTGAATGCAACTCACAGAGTTACACGTTTCTCTTCAGTGATCAGTTTGTTAGCACAGTTTTCTGGAAATCTGCAATTAGATACTTCATAGCGCAATGAACATTACAGTGACAAAGGAAATATCCAGATGAAAACTAGAAAGAAGCTTTCTTAGAAACTTCTTGGTGATGTGTGAATTCATCTCACAGAGTTACACTTATGTTTCGTGGAGCAGTCCATTAACACTGTCTTTGGGGAAACTGAGAAGGGCTTCTTTGGATCACATTGAGGCCTACGCTGATAAAGGAAATTTCCTCCGTTCAAAACGTGAAAGAAGCTTTCTGAGAAACTTCTTTCTGATCTGTGAGTTCATCTCACAGAGTTACAATCTCTGCCTCAAGAAGCAGTTTGCTAACACTCTTTTCGTGGAAACTGCAAAGTGATATTTGGGAGCATATTGGGGACCATGGTGATAATGGAATTATCCTCACATAATAACTAAAGAGAAGCTTTCTGAGAAACTGAATTGCCATGTGTGAATGCAACTCACAGAGTTACACGTTTCTCTTCAGTGATCAGTTTGTTAGCACAGTTTTCTGGAAATCTGCAATTAGATACTTCATAGCGCAATGAACATTACAGTGACAAAGGAAATATCCAGATGAAAACTAGAAAGAAGCTTTCTTAGAAACTTCTTGGTGATGTGTGAATTCATCTCACAGAGTTACACTTATGTTTCGTGGAGCAGTCCATTAACACTGTCTTTGGGGAAACTGAGAAGGGCTTCTTTGGATCACATTGAGGCCTACGCTGATAAAGGAAATTTCATCCGTTCAAAACGTGAAAGAAGCATTCTGAGAAACCTCTTTCTGATCTGTGAGTACATCTCACAGAGTTACAATCTCTGCCTCAAGAAACAGTTTGCTAACACTCTTCTCGTGGAATCTGCAAAGTGATATTTGGGAGCCTATTGGGGCTCATGGTGATAAAGGAAATATCCTCACATAATAACTAAAGAGAAGCTTTCTGAGAAACTGCATTGCCATGTGTGAATGCAACTCACAGAGTTACACGTATCTCTTCAGTGATCAGTTTGTTAGCACAGTTTTCTGGAAATCTGCAATTAGATACTTCATAGCGCAATTAAATTTGCAGTGACAAAGGAAATATCCACAGATGAAAACTAGAAAGAAGCTTTCTGAGAAACTTCTTTCTGATCTGTGAGTTCATCTCACAGAGTTACAACCTCTGCCTCAAGAAGCAGTTTGCTAACACCTTTTTCGTGGAAACTGCAAAGTGATATTTGGGAGCCTATTGGGGCTCATGGTGATAAAGGAAATATCCTCACATAATAACTAAAGAGAAGCTTTCTGAGAAACTGCATTGCCATGTGTGAATGCAACTCACAGAGTTACACGTTTCTCTTCAGTGATCAGTTTGTTAGCACAGTTTTCTGGAAATCTGCAATTAGATACTTCATAGCGCAATGAACATTACAGTGACAAAGGAAATATCCACAGATGAAAACTAGAAGAAGCTTTCTTAGAAACTTCTTGGTGATGTGTGAATTCATCTCACAGAGTTACACTTATGTTTCGTGGAACAGTGCATTAACACTGTCTTTGGGGAAACTGAGAAGGGCTTCTTTGGATCACATTGAGGCCTACGCTGATAAAGGAAATTTCATCCGTTCAAAACGTGAAAGAAGCTTTCTGAGAAACTTCTTTCTGATCTGTGAGTTCATCTCACAGAGTTACAATCCTCTGCCTCAAGAAGCAGTTTGCTAACACTCTTTTCGTGGAAATCTGCAAAGTGATATTTGGGAGCCTATTGGGGCTCATGGTGATAAAGGAATATCCTCACATAATAACTAAAGAGAAGCTTTCTGAGAAACTGCATTGCCATGTGTGAATGCAACTCACAGAGTTACACGTTTCTCTTCAGTGATCAGTTTGTTAGCACAGTTTTCTGGAAATCTGCAATTAGATACTTCATAGCGCAATGAACATTACAGTGACAAAGGAAATATCCAGATGAAAACTAGAAGAAGCTTTCTTAGAAACTTCTTTGGTGATGTGTGAATTCATCTCACAGAGTTACACTTATGTTTCGTGGAGCAGTCCATTAACACTGTCTTTGGGGAAACTGAGAAGGGCTTCTTTGGATCACATTGAGGCCTACGCTGATAAAGGAAATTTCATCCGTTCAAAACGTGAAAGAAGCTTTCTGAGAAACTTCTTTCTGATCTGTGAGTTCATCTCACAGAGTTACAATCTCTGCCTCAAGAAGCAGTTTGCTAACACTCTTTCGTGGAATCTGCAAAGTGATATTTGGGAGCCTATGGGGCTCATGGTGATAAAGGAAATATCCTCACATAATAACTAAAGAGAAGCTTTCTGAGAAACTGCATTGCCATGTGTGAATGCAACTCACAGAGTTACACGTTTCTCTTCAGTGATCAGTTTTTAGCACAGTTTTCTGGAAATCTGCAATTAGATACTTCATAGCGCAATGAACATTACAGTGACAAGGAAATATCCACAGATGAAAACTAGAAAACTTTCTGAGAAACTTCTTTCTGCTCTGTGAGTTCATCTCACAGAGTTACAACCTTTGCCTCAAGAATCAGTTTGCTAACACCCTTTTCGTGGAAACTGCAAAGTGATATTTGGGAGCCTATTGGGGCTCATGGTGATAAGGAAATATCCTCACATAATAACTAAGAGAAGCTTTCTGAGAAACTGCATTGCCATGTGTGATGCAACTCACAGAGTTACACGTTTCTCTTCAGTGATCAGTTTGTTAGCACAGTTTTCTGGAAATCTGCAATTAGATACTTCATAGCGCAATGAACATTACAGTGACAAAGGAAATATCCACAGATGAAAACTAGAAAGAAGCTTTCTTAGAAACTTCTTGGTGATGTGTGAATTCATCTCACAGAGTTACACTTATGTTTCGTGGAACAGTCCATTAACACTGTCTTTGGGGAAACTGAGAAGGGCTTCTTTGGATCACATTGAGGCCTACGCTGATAAAAGAAATTTCCTCCGTTTAAAACGTGAAAGAAGCTTTCTGAGAAACTTCTTTCTGATCTGTGAGTTCATCTCACAGAGTTACAACCTCTGCCTCAAGAAGCAGTTTGCTAACACTCTTTTCGTGGAAACTGCAAAGTGATATTTGGGAGCATATTGGGGCCATGGTGGTAAAGGAATTATCCTCACATAATAACTAAAGAGAAGCTTTCTGAGAAACTGAATTGCCATGTGTGAATGCAACTCACAGAGTTACACGTTTCTCTTCAGTGATCAGTTTGTTAGCACAGTTTTCTGGAAATCTGCAATTAGATACTTCATAGCGCAATGAACATTACAGTGACAAAGGAAATATCCAGATGAAAACTAGAAGGAAGCTTTCTTAGAAACTTCTTGGTGATGTGTGAATTCATCTCACAGAGTTACACTTATGTTTCGTGGAGCAGTGCATTAACACTGTCTTTGGGGAAACTGAGAAGGGCTTCTTTGGATCACATTGAGGCCTACGCTGATAAAGGAAATTTCATCCGTTTAAAACGTGAAAGAAGCTTTCTGAGAAACTTCTTTCTGATCTGTGAGTTCATCTCACAGAGTTACAATCTCTGCCTCAAGAAGCAGTTTGCTAACACTCTTTTCGTGGAATCTGCAAAGTGATATTTGGGAGCCTATTGGGGCTCATGGTGATAAAGGAATATCCTCACATAATAACTAAAGAGAAGCTTTCTGAGAAACTGAATTGCCATGTGTGAATGCAACTCACAGAGTTACACGTTTCTCTTCAGTGATCAGTTTGTTAGCACAGTTTTCTGGAAATCTGCAATTAGATACTTCATAGCGCAATGAACATTACAGTGACAAAGGAAATATCCACAGATGAAAACTAGAAAGAAGCTTTCTTAGAAAACTTCTTGGTGATGTGTGAATTCATCTCACAGAGTTACACTTATGTTTCGTGGAACAGTGCATTAACACTGTCTTTGGGGAAACTGAGAAGGGCTTCTTTGGATCACATTGAGGCCTACGCTGATAAAGGAAATTTCCTCCGTTCAAAACGTGAAAGAAGCTTTCTGAGAAACTTCTTTCTGATCTGTGAGTTCATCTCACAGAGTTACAACCTCTGCCTCAAGAAGCAGTTTGCTAACACTCTTTTCGTGGAAACTGCAAAGTGATATTTGGGAGCATATTGGGGCCCATGGTGATAAAGGAATTATCCTCACATAATAACTAAAGAGAAGCTTTCTGAGAAACTGAATTGCCATGTGTGAATGCAACTCACAGAGTTACACGTTTCTCTTCAGTGATCAGTTTGTTAGCACAGTTTTCTGGAAATCTGCAATTAGATACTTCATAGCGCAATGAACATTACAGTGACAAAGGAAATATCCAGATGAAAACTAGAAAGAAGCTTTCTTAGAAACTTCTTGGTGATGTGTGAATTCATCTCACAGAGTTACACTTATGTTTCGTGGAGCAGTGCATTAACACTGTCTTTGGGGAAACTGAGAAGGGCTTCTTTGGATCACATTGAGGCCTACGCTGATAAAGGAAATTTCATCCGTTAAAAACGTGAAAGAAGCTTTCTGAGAAACTTCTTTCTGATCTGTGAGTTCATCTCACAGAGTTACAATCTCTGCCTCAAGAAGCAGTTTGCTAACACTCTTTTCGTGGAATCTGCAAAGTGATATTTGGGAGCCTATTGGGGCTCATGGTGATAAAGGAAATATCCTCACATAATAACTAAAGAGAAGCTTTCTGAGAAACTGCATTGCCATGTGTGAATGCAACTCACAGAGTTACACGTTTCTCTTCAGTGATCAGTTTGTTAGCACAGTTTTCTGGAAATCTGACAATTAGATACTTCATAGCGCAATGAACATTACAGTGACAAAGGAAATATCCACAGATGAAAACTAGAAAGAAGCTTTCTGAGAAACTTCTTTCTGCTCTGTGAGTTCATCTCACAGAGTTACAACCTTTGCCTCAAGAATCAGTTTGCTAACACCCTTTTCGTGGAAACTGCAAAGTGACATTTGGGAGTCTATTGGGGCTCATGGTGATAAAGGAAATATCCTCACATAATAACTAAAGAGAAGCTTTCTGAGAAAACTGCATTGCCATGTGTGAATGCAACTCACAGAGTTACACGTTTCTCTTCAGTGATCAATTTGTAGCACGTTTTCTGGAAATCTGCAATTAGATACTTCATAGCGCAATGAACATTACAGTGACAAAGGAAATATCCACAGATGAAAACTAGAAAGAAGCTTTCTTAGAAACTTCTTGGTGATGTGTGAATTCATCTCACAGAGTTACACTTATGTTTCGTGGACAGTGCATTAACACTGTCTTTGGGGAAACTGAGAAGGGCTTCTTTGGATCACATTGAGGCCTACGCTGATAAAGGAAATTTCCTCCGTTCAAAACGTGAAAGAAGCTTTCTGAGAAACTTCTTTCTGATCTGTGAGTTCATCTCACAGAGTTACAATCTCTGCCTCAAGAAGCAGTTTGCTAACACTCTTTTCGTGGAATCTGCAAAGTGATATTTGGGAGCCTATTGGGGCTCAGGGTGATAAAGGAAATATCCTCACATAATAACTAAAGAGAAGCTTTCTGAGAAACTGAATTGCCATGTGTGAATGCAACTCACAGAGTTACACGTTTCTCTTCAGTGATCAGTTTGTTAGCACAGTTTTCTGGAAATCTGCAATTAGATACTTCATAGCGCAATGAACATTACAGTGACAAAGGAAATATCCACAGATGAAAACTAGAAAGAAGCTTTCTTAGAAACTTCTTGGTGATGTGTGAATTCATCTCACAGAGTTACACTTATGTTTCGTGGAACAGTCCATTAACACTGTCTTTGGGGAAACTGAGAAGGGCTTCTTTGGATCACATTGAGGCCTACGCTAATAAAGGAAATTTCCTCCGTTCAAAACGTGAAAGAAGCTTTCTGAGAAACTTCTTTCTGATCTGTGAGTTCATCTCACAGAATTACAACCTCTGCCTCAAGAAGCAGTTTGCTAACACTCTTTTCGTGGAAACTGCAAAGTGATATTTGGGAGCATATTGGGGCCCATGGTGATAAAGGAATTATCCTCCCATAATAACTAAAGAGAAGCTTTCTGAGAAACTGAATTGCCATGTGTGAATGCAACTCACAGAGTTACACGTTTCTCTTCAGTGATCAGTTTGTTAGCACAGTTTTCTGGAAATCTGCAATTAGATACTTCATAGCGCAATGAACATTACAGTGACAAAGGAAATATCCAGATGAAAACTAGAAAGAAGCTTTCTTAGAAACTTCTTGGTGATGTGTGAATTCATCTCACAGAGTTACACTTATGTTTCGTGGAGCAGTGCATTAACACTGTCTTTGGGGAAACTGAGAAGGGCTTCTTTGGATCACATTGAGGCCTACGTGATAAAGGAACTTTTATCCTGATGTACAAGCTGAAAGCAGCCTTTCTGAGAAACTTCTTTTCTGATCTGTGTAGTTCATCTCAACAGAGTTACAATCTCTGCCTCAAGAAGCAGTTTGCTAACACTCTTTTCGATGGAATCTGCAAAGTGATATTTGGGAGCCTATTGGGGCCCTCAGGGGATGCCTAAAGGAAATATCCTCCACACTAATACTAAAGAGAAGCTTTATGAAGAAAACTGAATTGCCATGTGGGGAATGCAACTCACAGGTGTACACGGTGCTCTTCAGTGATCAGTTGTTGTTTTTAGCACATTTTTTTCTGGAAATCTGCAATTGATACGTCATAAGCGCAATGAACATTAACAGTGACAAGGAAATTCCACAGATGAATACCTAGAAGAAGCTTTCCTTAGAAACTTCTTGGTGATGTGTGAATTCATCTCACAGAGTTACACTTATGTTTCGTGGAACAGTTCCATTAACACTGTCTTTGGGGAAACTGAGAAGGGCTTCTTTGGATCACATTCAGGCCTACGCTGATAAAGGAAATTTCCTCCGTTCAAAACGTGAAAGAAGCTTTCTGAGAAACTTCCTTTCTGATCTGTGAGTTCATCTCACAGAGTTACAACCTCTGCCTCAAGAAGCAGTTTGCTAACACTCTTTTCGTGGAAACTGCAAAGTGATATTTGGGAGCATATTGGGGCCCATGGTGATAAGGAATTATCCTCACATAATAACTAAAGAGAAGCTTTCTGAGAAACTGAATTGCCATGTGTGAATGGCAACTCACAGAGTTACACGTTTCTCTTCAGTGATCAGTTTGTTAGCACAGTTTTCTGGAAATCTGCAATTAGATACTTCATAGCGCAATGAACATTACAGTGACAAAGGAAATATCCAGATGCCCCACCCAATAGGCTTCCCAAATCATCACTTTGACAGCTCCTGAAAAGAGTGTTAGCAAACTCTCTCTTGAGAAGTAATGCATTGTAACTCGTGTGAGATGGGAATCTCAAGATCAAGAAAGACGTCTTTCACAAAGCATTCTTTCAGCGTTTAACATTGATGATTTCCTCTATTCAGCCAGTAGGCCTCAAGATCCAAAGAAGCCTCTCAGGTTCCCCTCACAGGACAGCGTGTTAATGGACTCGCTTCATCGAAAACCTAAGTTTAACCTGAGATGATTCAAACATCACCAAGAAGTTCTAAGAAAGCTTTCTAGTTT